>NW_019272018.1:2402931-2426292 GCF_002738345.1 Cucurbita maxima
GGGGGGGGGGGGGGGGGGGGGTTAAATAAGAACAGAATCAAAAAAGTAGTTTGTCAAATTGATTAAAAAATGACATGCCATTTATCTGCATTTCTTTCTCTTCTAAACTTGTCTTTTCCTTCCTTCTAAATGCAGGTGGGACTCGAGGGGAGTTCTCTTGGCCAATGGTGGTTGGATATGATAGGAAAAACACTGGATGAAGGATCAACTTTTTATCGTGTTGGTTCTAGGCAGTTGGCAGGCTTGCTTATAGCAACATGGTTTGTAGTTGATCAGCCCTGCACTTATTTAATAACCTTTATTTTATTTTCTAATGTTACTATTTTCTTTTAATTAGGAAAATAATTTTTATTGATCTTCTTGGATTGGATGTACGAGTGGTCTTTCAAATACTTAGGATTATCTCTTCGTTCTAATCTTCCTTTGCCAATTGAGATTCTGCTACTTGTTTATGAAAAACAACATTTCATTTGTATTTGAAAAGATTTCACTTGGAACAATTAGAGAAAAATCACAACTCCCAATGGAAGCATGATATATCTCCTACTAGAGTTGAACACATTACGAAAATAAATAGTAGACAACTTGATAAAGAATCCTTAGGAAAGTAAAAATAACAGAACAAAGACAGAATGTATCGAGAGGCCCACTCTTTGCATTCGACTGAAAATGGTCATCCCAAAGCGTCTCACGAATCTTGCTCACCAATCTAACCACTGTATTTGTTGGTTTCTTTCAAACCAAATAGGGTATATCTTTTACTGCATCGCTCACAGCAACCTAGTATTGTTTTCCATCCTCACACCACTCGATATTTGGAAAAAGTTTTCCTTTGATCTTCTATCTAAGATCCAAGAAATATTAAGGATCTTTAGAATTAGCGACTGTAGCAACATTGAAAAACAAATGCGATTGATCTTCTCCTGCCAAAAAAACCACAGAACACAAATTGTAGGAGACAAAGGTACTGAAGGACACTTCTTTTTTCACTCTGTTCATCATATGAAGACCATCCAATGGGAAATGCAAATGAAAACGTTTACTTTTCTTGGGATAAACCAAGTCTCTGCTTGAAAGAAACATAACAATTTTAGGATGAGTAGAAGGCTATTGAGTTCTTAGTTAAAATGATTATTTTTGTTCTCTTGTTTGCTCTCATCGTCAGTAACTGTTTTTGTTTTTATAACTCAGGCATTTGAATTTCTATAGTTAAAGTCCTCACCTTCACTCAGGATTCTTTTTCCCCTGAATTAGAGCTATTTTCTTTCTTTTTTTTCTTTTCTTTTTTCTTTTCTTTTTTCTGTTCTTTCATTATATAATATTGGCTCTTAAGAGATATTGTAATATAATATAGCTTAGAAAAATGGTGTTTTGAAGCGGTGTTTATGCTGTAAGGGTAGGTCTTTTGCTTATTTTATCTCTTCCAGATGGTCCATAATACGAATTCAATTGTTCAGGGTTAGAAGTAACATCCGAGCTCATGTGGGGGATGTGGATGCTGCAGCAGTTCCATGTGGCTTTGGACGCGCAATTGGTAATAAGGTATATCTTGTTTCTTTATTCAAATTGTACTATATCTTCCAGCATTGCTTTTTGCCACATTTTGTACGTTGTATTTCCAAAAACATTATGGTTATTTACTAATTAGAACAGTTTGATGAGCAATAGGAGGGAAATTTGCAAGAATACCTTTGTTATTCAGGGTACATATATGTTAAATTACTAATCGATAAATTCCTTCTCCATTTGCCATTTCGGGAGAAGTGAAAGATTTTGTAGCAAGCAGGATCTTTAGAATGGTTGTGAGGGGATGTGTGGTTCCTTGCTAGATTTTATGTTCTCCGTGAGGCTTAGTGATGTAGTTATTGTGTAATTACTCCTCAAGTTTTATTTTACTTGTTTGAAGCCCCTTCCTTTTATGGGATTTTTTTTAGATGCCCGTGTATTTGTTCATTTTTTTTTCCAATGAAAGATTGGATTTTTACCATTACAAAATAAAAAAAACAAGGTAGAATTTGAACCTTGATAATGCACAAATGTTTGTTTCACTGTTCAGAACTAAAATATTGACTGTCGAGTTGTTGAACAAGCAACAGGTAATACTGATTTAAGGATGACTTGCATACACTTGAGGAAATGTCCTTTTCTGGGTGGATTACAGGAAAAAAAAAAATTATTTGAACTAAAAAATACTCTTAATTTCAAAAGTTACAATATTATCAAAAGACAATATTAGCTTTGACCTTTAATAAACATTTCAAAGCTACTAGAAATCAATTAGAATATTGAATGAAAAGTCAACAAGACACTGGCTCAAAATGACATGGCGGTGACTAGAATGAGTCATGTTTCCTCTAAAAGAGTAGTGTTCTACCACATTGACTTTTTGGTCAACTTCTAACAAATTTTCTACTTTAAATATAGTTTTGAAACATTTATGAAGATCATGGGTGTTAAATTACCAATGAACTCAAAAGCTTAAGCAGATGGTTCATGATAAATTTAATTACATTAACACTTCCTTCACTTGTGGGTTTGGAAATTTGTAGAAGGCCAACAAATGGAAGTCAATATAATTGTGGAAGAAATAACTTTCCATATGTTAAATGACGGATCCAACCCAAAAGCTTAAGCTATTGAGCTTTGGTAAATTTAATTACATTAATACTTCAATAAATTTTGCAACAAAAGAATGAGGTATTTTTTATAAACAAAAAGCAAAATTCAAAAGTTACAATGTAAGATTTTAGTAGAAATACCTAAGTGACCCCTATACAATCAAAGATCCCCTAACTCAAAAAAGTTCCAATCCTTTTAGAAGAACATCCGTGCCTCCCAAAAGATACTCCCTGATGGAATTGTTCGCGTTGATAACATTCTTGGTAATTTTGTCATTGACATAAATCAATCGATCTTCAGTCATTACCATATGTAGAACTATGTTGTCATTACCATGTGTAGATATAAATATTTTGTAACTTTTTGGCAAAAGATAGATTTCAAATGTCATAATCATGTATAAGACTATTCAGTCCTTAGATCTGAACGGATGAAAAATATCAGTTCTTGTTACAAATGGAATTCTTGATGAGTATTCGTTTAAGGATTAGTGAAATGTGAGACTGCCTTCTAATATTGGTGGTATTTTCATTTACAACATTTGATTGGTGAATTTGAAATTAGTCTTGAAAAGGGTTTTGGCATCTCCCTTTCAGAAACAATAACTTCTTACCATTTGTTTTATAGCCTATAACATTTCATAATTGTAAATATTTAACATAATTAAAGATTGTTTGACCAGGGGGCAGTTGGTTTAAGGATACGAGTGTTCGACCGGGTGCTATGCTTTGTTAACTGTCATTTTGCTGCACATTTAGAAGCAGTCAACCGTCGCAACGCAGATTTTGATCATGTATATCGCACTATGTCTTTCCAACGGCCGTCCAATCCTTTGAGTACTGCAGCTGGTAGAGTATATTGGTTCTTCTTTTTGCACTTTCCTTATTAACGCATTTGTCTTAACTAGTTTAAAGACCTGGTTTGTCTTTGCTCCTTTGTTGTGTAGTTTGTGCTTCACCCACTGCTCAGTCAGCTCGTAGTTCAAATGTAAGTGTATAATTTATTGTAGCATGGTCCATTCATTCTTTTAAATTACTTTCTACTAATTTTTAACTAAGATATACTTCAGTTTCTTGCTCCTTTTATCTGGGGTGTAAATGATGGGGAGTTTTTCTTCCACAGGTTGTTAGTGGGTCCTCTGCAGAAATGACACCTGAGTTGTCTGAGGCAGATCTGATCATTTTTCTTGGTGATTTTAATTATCGGCTCGACGGTGTATCTTATGATGAAGCTAGGGATTTTATTTCTCAAAGAAGCTTTGATTGGCTCAAAGAAAGGGATCAACTCCGTACAGAGATGGAATCTGGAAATGTCTTCCAAGGGATGCGTGAAGCAGTTATTACATTTCCTCCCACATATAAATTTGAGAGGCAACAACAAGGATTGGCAGGTAGCTTTTTGATGCCGTTAAATGGTAGTATTATCGGTTCAAGCTACTCGAGAATTAATTACTGCTATTAAAAAAAAAGGGATTTGCTGATTCTCATTGTTTCCTTACGCCCTTTTTAGGCTCTTAGATGCATACCATCTTGAATCTTTCTTAATCACAAGTAATAGAAAATGAGAAAGTCTACATGTTCCAGGATCAAAACCTGAATTCGATAAAAAAAAATTGATTCCTTGATTTTAAAAAAAAAAGAAAGAAAGTGGGGGGCAATTATAATCGGAGAGGGTTTTCTGTTTCTATCCTGCAATATAGGTTACTTGATTTTTCTGATGGTTTTAATATCAAATTTATTTGTCCTGTTTAATAGGATATGATTCTGGGGAAAAGAAGCGTGTCCCTGCTTGGTGTGACAGGATACTATATCGTGATAGTCGATCATCTTTGGCATCTGGATGCAGCCTAGACTGTCCTGTAGTCGCTTCAGTATCACAGTATGTCATCCAATTTTAATTTTCTTTCTATATGTAGCAATTGAATTAGACGCTTGGGCTCAACTATTTACTTTTGAGAAGATTTGGTAAGTGGGTGAGGAACTCCTATGAGTGTTGTTTCCTCATTTATATTGTATCCCGAGTAAGAAGTTGTATATTGTGGCTTCTATCTTATCATCCTCCAATCCTTTTTCTCCTCGTTGTCTTTGGGCTTTTCACATCATTTTTCCGATAGAAAGGCGTTAGACGTTGGGACCCCAAATTATTCAGGCAACTCTCTTTTTTGTTTGTTGTCTGCCCCTTCCCCGCCCCATTTTGCCTCCGTTTTCTCCCCCACCTAGAAGGTTAAAATTTCATGGAAAACTAAGTTTTTCTGTGTAGTGGGTTGTACATGGGAGAGTCAACTCTATGGATCGGGTCCAAAGACATTCTTCCTCTATGTTGTTCCTACTCAGCCAATTGGAGGCTCTTCATCAGTTGTTGTGGGACTGTCACTTTGTCCAGTCTCTCTAGGTTGGGTTCGGTGGCTGGATTCGTTTTTGTTATGTTTGACATAGAATTGTGGCAGCTATGTTTCACAATCAGCGGGGCAAATGAGCCTCGAGAAAGTAATCGAGGACAATGACTAAATTAAGTGGGGGAGAATATCACAATCTACAATATGATTGTGACCCGAGTAAGTCATCGAGGACGATGACTAAGTTAAGTGCGGGAGAATGTCACAACCATACTATGAAGAGAGTAGTTTGTGACCCTCACGCCATGACAAGCAAAGTGGCGTCCCTCAAGAGACGCCCATCCAGGCATATGCAGGCCAATATAGAAGAGTGCCATGATGCGATCGAGGAGGACGATGCATCATCCAACACACCACCACGCAAAGTGGGCATCGAAGACATGTTGAGACATAAGCAAGACAGAGACATCAAAATAGACATGAATGACAAAGATAGGTTTGTTGAAGGGCCGGGGTAGGGCCCCGAGCCTTAACCTCAAAATTCGGGGTTTCGGAAGGAATTTGGGCATGCGGTTCGGGAGTTAAGTCCGTCCATATGAAATATGAATGCTCGCCAAGTTTAGTGTCAATCGGACAATGCACGACACTGTATGACACCTCACCAAAATCATGTCTACACTAGTAGAATGAAAATGGCTCAAAATGTACTATAGGGGGAACCATGGTGCTAACTCTCCACCACCCCTGGGCCCTGTGGCCTAAGTGAGCTACCCTGTGGCACATACGTGTGTCACAGTGTGGGTGAGTGTGCCGAGACGAGTGCCTCGGGCGACTTCCTTTGGAATGGGTTTTTAAAGGACAGTACTCGGCGACACGGGTGTGCCAGTATTGCTCCCTAACCCACGTGTTGGAGGTTGCTACATACACCCGCTATCCGGTATGGTATCCGTAAATGACTCGGCATGGGCACGGGAGGGCCTATGCCTCGATAGAACCCGGATGGATGGATGTTCGGGAAGTCCCGATGAGATGAACGACACACGGGCCCATTCTTGATGGTATGACCGAATGAGTTATGATGACCGACGACATCCCGAGACTCGGGATGGCGTCAAGACATATGGACCCTGTCGATGGAGATCGAGATGACAAGATGAGATGCGACGTTGCATTGAGAGACATTGGCCCGAGCAAAGCCAAGGTCGAGCCGAATGACTTGGCCTAGCGTAGAGGCAAGTCGGATGTGTCGCAGACGATTGAACATGCATGCGCAGGCGGCGTGTGTGGTTGAACAAGCTTGGATTTCGCACAAGCGATGTTCGATTGACTAAGACAAACCTCGCCTAAGGTCCGACGAAGCAACAAAGCCGGGGCGAAAAATATATATGGGGCTTAATTTCCCTTAAGGCTAGTCGTGAGCGTGTCAAGATCACGACGCCGTACGGTAAAAAATGTAGGACCGTGACACTACGCTCACGCTCTTGGTTCTACTTTTCGGGAGGAGGGTACTAACTTTTGACAAACTAGCTTCTTTGCCACTTTGGAGGGGGTTTGGTTTGAAATGAAAAATAGGATCTTTAGGGAGGTGGAACGGTTTGTGCAATGAGGAATTGGGAAGTGGTGAGGTTTAATGTCTCTATGGGCTTAGTTCACGAACCTATCTTAATTGTAATAAATCACCACTAGGCCTAATAGTTTGTGTAACGACCTAGATCCAACGCTAGCAGATATTGTCTCTTTGGGCTTTCCCTTTCGGGCTTCCCCTCAAGGTTTTAAAAAGCGTATGCTAGGGGAAGGTTTCCACACCCTTACATCGTCCGGTGTCTGGCTATCCACCACTAGCATATATTGTCCTCTTTGGGCTTTCCCTCCGGGATAGACACAAGGCGGTGTGCCAGTAAGGACGCTGGGCCCAAAAGGGGGATGGATTTGGGGGCGGTCCCACATCGATTGGAGGAAGGAAAGAGTGTCAGTGAGGACGCTGGGCCCCGAAGGGGGGTGGATTGTGATGTCCCACATTAGTTGGGGAGGAGAACAAATCACCATTTATAAGGGTGTGGAAACCTTCCCCTAGTAGACGCATTTTAAAGCCTTGAGGGGAAGCCCGAAAGGGAAAGTCCAAAGAAGACAATATCTGTTAACGGTGGATCTGGGTTGTTACAGTTTGCAATAAATTAATCTTTTTTACAAACTTCCTTTGGCCTTCTTGGAAATCTTGACCTTCCATAGTGAGGTGAAAGAAGGAAATATACTTTATTTGTCTGCATGATTGTCCGGGGATATTGAAATTTCCTTGTCTATTGCACGCCCTTCTCTCTTTGTACATGCAACTAGGGTAACTGCTGCTAGCTTTATTACTTCCGTTGGTGTTTGTTTGCTATGCTTTCCTTGTAGTATGGTATGCTGTAGCTAATAATTCTCTAGGTTGTACTTGTACAAAAGGAGAAAGAAACAAGTGGGTCGTTTTATAGGATAACTTCGCCCTCAAGCTCGAGGTTTTAATTTTTTCATAGTAGTACTTTGGTTGACTTCCGCTTTACTAGTGACTAAATCTGCTTCGTTGAAATCCATATTGCGACGAGCATTTTCTGCTGCCAAATAAACCAAATAAAAAATAGGATAACATGCTCGATAAGGCATGAATTTGAGTATTACTAGTGTTTCGTAGTAGGAACGTCCATAAATCTGATCAATTACTCTTCGCGCTATGTAAGGGGACATACATATATGACCTAAAGCGTATACTTCTGTAGATGGATGCTAGTATGTTTCTTATCAGGTTCTTCTCCAATCATGCCCCTTCAATTTGAATGCTATTACTTTTTTTTCTTATTAATCTGGTTTTGTGAAGTACAAAGATTCGAATGCGGAATATGATTCGACATGGTTTTCGTTACTACCAAGACTGATGTCAAATTTTACAGTTTTTTTCTTCCTGTTTGGAGAACTGATTCCTTCCTGTACAGGTATGAGGCTTGTATGGATGTGGTAGATAGTGATCATAAGCCTGTTCGCTGTTTATTTGATATCAATATTGCTCGAGTTCATGAGTCTGTAAGAAGGCAAGAGTTTGGAGAAATTCTTCATTCAAATGAGAAAATTAAACATATGCTGGAAGTGTCATGCAAGATTCCTGAAGTTATTGTCAGCACAAACAACATACTTCTTCAAAACGATGATATATCTCTTCTACGTGTTACGAATAAATGCGAGAATAGCGATGCTATATTTAAAATAATTTGTGAAGGTCAGTCTACAATTCGAGTGAACGGGAAAGCGTCGGGTCATTATAGTTTTCGAGGTTCTTTCGGCTTTCCACGATGGCTCGAGGTAACTTCATTTATTTACCTCGATCATCTACTTATAATTTGGTCTGCCTGAGTTTTGCATTCCTAAACTGAACATTGCATCAAACGATGATATCGATGAGTTGTTTCTTGCTGTTGTAACAGGTCTCTCCTGCAACTGGAATCATCAAACCGAATCAAATCGTCGAGGTATCAGTTCGTCTAGAGGAATCTCATATGTCAGAAGGATTTGTTGATGGTCAACCACGAAACTCATGGTGCGAAGTGACCAGAGACAAAGAGGTTATGTTGCTTGTCAAGGTGTATGGAACCTGTTCTAGTAAGTCCAAGAATCATCGAATTCGTGTGCGCCACTGTGTTTCGCCCAAGACGGAAGGAACCGAGTCCAAAACCAATAACTCTACTCAAATTCAAGGAAAAGTTCTTCATCGATCTGATATTCAACGTCTCAGCATGCCGAGCGATGTGGTTGACCATCTACGAAATATGCATACCCCTTAAGACGGATTTTCGACAGATTTAGCATGGTAATACTCATCCAAGATTGTGTGAAAATATCATGCCTCAATTCTACCTGCATCTTGGTTTACATAATACCTGAGGTATCTCTTCCTGTTTTGAATCAAAACTTACTGCTTTGATTTGTGTGAATAGTGTTCATTCAATAACGTGTTCATTTCTTGAAATTCTGCACACAATTTCCTGACGAGTCCATGTCCAGGTGGTTGTTTATGAGTAGATTCACAAATCTGTAGATTAAAATTGTATACAGAAACAGCTGTAGAGTAGGTGAGGCTGTTTCATTTCCTCTTCCTTAAATGTTATATCCCAGAAACATCTGTGTTTGTGGAACTGGTTTTGATGCGTCCAAGTTTAAGTTCCTTGAACAAACTTTTTAAGCGAATTGAAAATATGCGTCTCTAGCTATGGAGTGTTGATTTTTTTAAAAAAAAAAATTTTGTACGAATTTGTCCATTTGTTTTATATGATTACTTGGGAGTGTTGATTTTTTTTTTTTTTTTTTTTAATTGTTTGTCATGTTTGAATGCAGAAGTGTGCACATGAATGAAAGCTTGGAATCTTTTCTTTTTGATTGTGAATGGCAAATATAATATAAAGAGAGAAGCTCGAGCAAAACCGCAACTTCGAAGAATATGATCAAGATCTTCATTCGTCCTCTAACAGAAAATGCAACAAGATGGCTCTATCATCGTAAGCATCCGAGGTTATCCGAAGTGTTAACCGTGCATAAAACGAATATAATTGACTACAAAAAAAAAAAACGTCCACAAATTCGGATTCCAAAAGTGAACATTTCTTCTCCCCAACATAAGCTCAAACTCCTATTGCCTTGTGAGTTTTTGATTAATTGGACTTGTTCGTGACTCATTTTAATCACTTTCAAATTCTTTTTTATTTCCTTTATAGAAACATCAATAGATTACAAACAAAAAAATGTTTTATCATTGGGCAAAAGAAGAGAGTTTAACCAAGATAAAGCAAAAAAATGTAGATCCTATAAAATAAAGTTGAGGGACAATATTAAATTCCTCAATTTTGCGCCAATTTGAAAATTACATGACAGTTCATGGTGAAACTGAATGCTAACACTGATATGAATATTGTTCATATGATTTCATCAAACCATGAAAAAAAAAATGAGAACAATACTAAGATTAACGAGCTTCGGGTGAGACTCAATCCCGCTAATTTGGATATCAACTAGTCACCAGCTCGGGTAAAATCTACAGAGGAGCCTGCTTATGCACCAAGGTGTTGGAAAGGAAAGGTTAAGAGAAAATGCATAGATGTGAGTTTGAAAGAATAATAACTTTTCACATTTCAATTATTATTCTAACAAGATGTTAAAAACAAACACCTTTTTATATATAATTTTTAAATTTGAGCTTAAAATTGAAACTTCCAACTTCTTTTGGGTAACGAAATCTTGGTTTTAAAAGAGAGAACAAAAATAAAGTAATCTTCTATTTTTAGTGTCATTTTCCTTTTATAACCCGAACCAAACAAAGGAATTCCAGAAAAATGAATCAAATACATTATGGAAATGGTCTGTTATCCCGAACATAACTAAATTTAACTTTAGAGCCACACGAATTACTTTCAAATCCTTTCAACTTTGCAAAGATTCTCACCTGGCCTTCATGTCCACCACCAATATTCTCCCCCAAGACAATCATAGCCTCCTATTTTTAACCTAGAACCTTCCTTTCTTATAATGAATATATAAACAGAACCATTCTTCTCTATAACCAACTCATTCATTTATTTGTCTCAACAGTTCTATATAACCATTCACATCCCAAATCTCAAAAGGGTTTTGTTCAGATGGTGAGAATATGGAGGTTTACAGAAAAACCTGGATTGAAGCAGCTCCAGCTCCCTTGATTGCCCATCAAAAGCCTTCAATTCCTCCAAAGTTGGAGCCTATTGTAGAGGAACGTTTGGAGAGCTCTCAGATCCTCCTGGCTAAGATGACCTTTCTTCTTCCTGTTTTGCTTTCTTTCTCTCTACTTTTCCCTGTATAAGCAAGTATAATATTCAATAGCAACTGGTAAATTAGGAGATTTGAGCAGCACCTGCCTCTCTTAAACAGAAAATAGAAAGCGATGGGCTCTGTTCATCTATCAACAACTTATTTCAAATCCAAAATACATTCTACATCTGAAATGCCCAACTTCATTGCCATTGCCAACCATCTTCATCCCTACTCCGCCTATATTTTCATTGTAAATCTTCTCTAGTTGCATATCGGGTCAGGAAGTAGGTAATGGATGAAGAGGAGGGTGGGAAGACCAAATATTTGAACAGCAACAAACCAAATTCAAACATTCCCTATAATGTTGTTGGGTTGGGTGACAGAAAAAAGGCTGCTATTGTCATTTCTTTTCATGAGATTGTCACTAAAGGCTTTCCGTTTCACAGTTGGAAACCAACTTCGTTTATTCAATGATTCCCGTGGTCCAAACTGGAGGAACGATTATGGAAGCAGGCAGCATCTTTTCCCCATTCTAAATAGTAAAAGCATTAATTACTAAAATTTCTTACTAAAAATGCGAAGATAGCAGAAGATCATAGTACAGAAACATCCTATAATAGGTATCTATAAGATTATACAGTTACAGAAGTAACACAAGATGGAATAAGAACTCGTGCCTCGTACAAAAATAACTTTCCTCTAAGATAAACAGAACTACCTTTTGTTCTATTTCAAATCAGGAAGCAACATCTTTCAACTCCCCAACTTGAACGCATCGACGAAGAGGCCTAAGCATACGCCGGCTTTCCAATAGTTTATCAGTACTATTAATGATTTCAACCTCCTAGTTAATAGAGGTGGTGGCTTCTTGTACATGAGTATACCAATCCATTCAATGGCAGCAACCACCACACCAGCAACCAAAACATCCCAGTCACCCGTCTGCCCAAGAATTGTAGCAAGAGCATTGGCTGTATAGAAACCCAAAAGAAGCAAAAATATTTTTGTAGGAAAGTTCTTTCTAGCTGAGTTTAGTTTTTCCAGCAACTGTCTGGCACCTGCACTAACTAGCCTGCCTAATCGAGTACGACCCAGATTCGACTCATTACCATCATCAAGGTTGTCTCCCCCACCGTTACTAGATACCCCACCTGTGTCTAATGCAAAGGCTAATTGTTGTAGATGTCTACTCGTCCGGAAACTGTAAAAAATAACATCACAAACGATACGGAGTTTACTTTTCTTCTTATAAATAAGAAAAGAAAAAAAAAACTTTTATATATAAAAGTGAAAGAATGTACGAGGACATACAAAAAATGAGCCCGCAAAAGGAGACTTAACATTAACTACAGAAAGAGACTTCAATCCAAAAGAAAGAGAACAAACTAGTAATTAAAAAAGAATGGACACTCACAAGATGCATTAAATCTAGCAACCTCCCCAAATCCCCTCCCAAGATTTCTCAACCTCCCTAGACGTGCTACTTATCTATTCCTCTCCAGCTTAACTTCTGTGCTCAACAAAATTAGCATTCATCCAATACTATTAAGACATGATCTTATGGACCTATAATTCTCCAGCTAAAATGGAAATATATGCAAGAAGAATAGCACAGGTCTCTTAACAACACGTGATAAAAGTTTATAAATTCCACATCTACCTTTTGCGAGGAAAAGGTGCAGACTTCAAGCAAAGAGTTGAATTGTGTCCATTAAGGATAGCCACATAGTCCATGTTATGGATTAGGCAAGGCATATAAGTAAGACATAATCCTTTGGAGATATAATTCGCTATTGTCAATAATCTGGACTGCATAATCATAGCTTCCATTCGAGCAGGTGGCTATCTGCATACTGATATTGCCATTTATTACACAATCTTCGAATCAAAAGAGACAGCCTCTGTACTACAAATTAAAATCAAATCAAAATTGTTCAATCTACAACTTTGCAACAAATCTAAAATCCAATGTTTAGAATTCAAATCAATGCGTAGGATATTCAACATATGATCACTATCGTGCATCCCATTCGTATAACTTGTGTAACCGAAATGCAAGAGATAAAAGGAGAAATATCAAACAGTTGCAGTCTAGTCGGCCTATGATGCTCGAAGAACATTCAAGCAAGTATTTCAGCAGTGAATTAGAACACACAACAAATTCAGGCAAGAGAAATACAAATGAAATTTCGAACCGAGAAAATTACCAGTAAAGATCTTGCCGGAGGTTGAAATTGCTGGAAACTTCAAATGCCGCTGGAATTGATAGCGCCGAGACGAAACCCTAGCGGCGAAATGCGTCAAACGAAGGGCGATGTGGTTACCCTCATCCTCGAAAATCGTTGTCCTAGAGGAAATTGTTCACAAAATCTGTTTCGTTGCAGAGAAAGACAATGAACAGCATTTTTTTTTGTTTCTTAACCAATAATATTAATAAGAGAAATAGAAGGCCTAAAAATTAAATATTTTCAACTATTTTATTATATTATTTAATTTTAGATAATTATTTTTCTTAATTTAATTATTTTATTTTATTTTATCTACAAAATTCACTAACACATAATTAAAAAGGATTGAAAGTGAACTTGTAATTCCAAATTTATTTTTTGGGTTTTTCTTTTGGACTTTCCCTTTAAAACCCGTCACAATCTGCAATATGATTGTGACTCGAGTAAGTCATCGAGGACGATGACTAAGTTAAGTGGAGGAGAATGTCACAACTATAGTATGAAGACAGTAGGTTGTGACCCTCACGCCATGACAAGCAAAGGGGCGTCCCTCAAGAGACGCCTCATCCGGCCATATGCAGGCCAACATAGAAGAATGCCATGATGCGATCGAGGAGGACGATGCATCATCCAACACACCACCACGCAAAGTGGGTATTGAAGATATATGTTGAGACATAAGCATAACAGAGACATTAGCATAAACATGAAGGACAAGATAGGCTTGTTGAAGGGCCAGGTAGGGCCCCGACCCTTAACCTCAACAGTCAGGGTTTCGGAAGGAATTTGGGCATGTGGTTCGGGAGTTAAGTCCGTCCATATGAAATATGAATGCTCGCCAAGTTTGATGTCAATCGGACATTGGACGGACAATGCACGACACCGTCTGTCAGTCTGTCTGATAGAGAGAGGTTTCCACACCGTTATAAAGAATGTTTCTTCTCCTCTCCAACCAATATGGGATCTCACAATCCCCTTCGGAGCCAGTGTCCTCACTGTCACTCATCCCCTTCTTCAATCAGCATGGAACCCTCAATCCACCCCCATTTGGGACCCATAGTCCCTGACACACTGCCTAGGTGTCTAGGTTTGATACCATTTGTGACAGTCCAAACCTACCGCAAACAGATATTGTCGTCTCTTTTTCCCTTTTGGGCTTTTTCTCAAGATTTTTAAAAAGTGTCTACTAGGGAGAGATTTCACACCCTTATAAATAATGATTCGTTCTCTTCCCCAACCGATATGGGATCTCACAATCATAGTGGTAGGTTCACGTAGAAAATGCAACTCTAACTTTATCTATAATAGTATCAAGATTATTCCGAATGTTTTCATCTCCCAAATGCTCTTTTACATACAAAACATCGTCTAAATCTTCAAAATCGGGAGAGAAACAATTTTGGCCTTTGGAACTCTCATTTCTCTTTATTTTGCACATTCGTGGTTGACTTTGGCTAATTTACAGAATGATGTTGTGTTTATAAGTAAAAAATAATCTCTAGTACGAGGTCTTTTGGGAAAAACCAAAAGCAAAAACGCTAGAGCTTATCCTCAAAGTAGACAATATCATACCATTGTGAAGAGTCGTGATTCCTAACATTGCTTGAATAAACCAACGAAACAAGCTTTTCATTCACACAAATGATTTGGATTTGTGTGTTACTGATTGAGAAGATAATTATGTGTGGGTTCTCTTTCAAATAAAGCATGACATAAATAATCAGACAAAAAGTCTTCTAATCACTTCTCGATGTCAATTGGTGTTTATTGTCACTCAAACTTGTAAATTTGCTCAAGATGTAATGTATAAGCATATTGAATCTTCTTTACCTTACTTCTTATAATCGATCCTTCAAATACATGCAAATGATCAGTAGTCAGATTCATATCACAGTGGACGTACCTGATGCCCCTAGGACTGATTGTTATGAATGCCATGAAACAAGCAACGAACATGGCTGAAGAACAAGCTGGCTGCCAAGCACAACCACAACAGTCAGCTGCTACAATACAACGCCCACCTGGTTCGTAAGACGACGATAGGGGAACTTTTGCTGTGATAGAACAATCGTCACGGATAGAGTTCACAACTCAACTTAAAAATACTTTGTCTCGACCCAATATTTTACTAGGACCGTGACTAATGACAAGATACAAATGCACAAAGTGATTTAAATATGAAATAGAGAAAATATTTAAATTCCAATAAGTTTTTGAACGACAAACAAACCGAACACATGACAGTTTTGAAATAAATTTCGAAAGAATGAAAATTCAAAATAAAGACTGGACTAACGCCCCGGGACAACCCGTTCCTCTGTGACGATCCCTGCCTCCATCACGCCAGCCCTTGACCAATGCCTCGCGCTCCTGAAAAAGAAAAACATAGCAAGGATGAGTATAAAAATTATACTCAGTAAGCCACCTACTTGTAGGCTCTCTTCGCATCCTAATTTAACAGGTTCCCACGGTTTCCTAATTCGATTCTAGGACATCTGGTTCTAATCTTAGTCCCTTGAAGCTTGCCCCTTGGGTTTCACCGGTTCATCATCCTTTCATTAGTCACCTAAAGATTCCTTACGCCAAGTTAATATGGACGGTATCTCTCTATGAGGTGCTACCTTCACATGGCTATTTGGGACTACATGGTGTCTAGCCTAAGGGAGTGCTGAATACCCCTAAGCCCATATAGTCCCCCTATGGGGGGCGCGACCCCAACCAGTTCCCATGCAGCTAATGGGTTGTACGACGTGGGGACACATTTCCCATGCGAAATGGCTAAGAGTAGTAAGGACTGATCAGGGACCCTTGGTCCTCCCACGAAGCTATAGATACTGTTCTCACACTAGCAATCTATGAACACCCATGAGGTACCTTGTTGCCGTAGTAATCTGCTAAGTTCCTAGGGGAAAGTTAAGTCTGGCTAGAGCGACATATCGCTCCTAATAGTAATCCCCTAAGCTTATCATAGAAATGGGCCCTAGCAATTAACAGAGTGTGCATGCAACCGTCTTCTAACATCATAATATATAATTCATGCAAACTAGGCATGCCGGCTCAACGGGGCGATGACCTCCATCAAGCACCTAGAACACGGAGTTCGCGCTCAATGGAGCGAATTCATCCATCAAGCACCCGGAACGCGGAATACACAATTTCAACATAAATTAAACGCATGCATACGTACGACGGAAGCTTAAAGCATACAAGCAACACTCAGATAATTCACCCAATACAATCATAATAATCAATCAGACTAATATTTTACATGATGAGCTAATCTGAAGCAAAATTACTAACATGCATGCAATCCAAGCGAATCCTAGAAGTATTTCTTCCTAAATATCGGATGATGACTTACCTTGTTGACGCGTGCCTATTTGCTAGCGTTTCTTTGCCGTGAGGTGTCCAAAAATACTGATTTCTATAAATTAGGTCCCTATTCACGTAAAAACAGTATTAGAACTGGAATCGGGAAAAAAATCGGGCAAACAAAGGGCAAATGGGCCAAAACGGTTGTTCCACGCGCGCTGGGACTGTAAAGGCCACACGCGTGGGAGTGCGCCAGTCGCAGGTCGCACGTAAGGCAGCTTCTGCGCAGGTGTGGGTCGACCGTTATAGGCGACATATACCGGACGAGTTAAGAGCATCGGAAGTCCGCTCACCGTTCTCCGTTGACTCTCAGATCTCCGCCTCCGGGTTGAGGTATCGACCAAACTTCTTCACAGATCGTGCGTAGAGTTGTTCCTAGGTGAATATTTCAGCATTTTAGGACTCGATTCACATAGAAAAAGCTCAGATTTGAGAAATGTCGTTCAGAACCTTACCTCTCTAAATGTTCTTGGATCTTGACGGAGCGTCGGCCTCGCTAGCCTCTCAGTCCTTGTACAAGTCTCGTCTGAAGGTGAATTTCGACATGGTCCGATAAACTTCGCGACTGATTCCTCTCCATTTTCTCTCTAAATCCCATTTATTTGTCAGACTGATTTTCACTTCCTACATCATTTTCCCTCTCATGACAACTAAAACCCCATACCAATTGATATAAATCATCATCGTCAGTTCCCTAATTTGACTTTTTTTTTAATGGTAAGTATTTAATAAAAATTTCATACACTTCAAAACTAACTCGAAAACAATTCTAACCCCATATCTTTATTTCAGGTTGAGTTAAGACGTCGGATTGTTTTTTTTAATTATTTTTAAAAATGTCTCAATTATATGAAGTCTTATAAAGTGCAAATATCAAATATTTACAAGTCATCGTCATTATTGTTGAATGATAAAAGTCCCACATCCGCTAATTTAAGAAATGATCCTAGGTTTATAAACAAAGAATACCCTCTTGATATGAGGCCTTTTGGACAAGCCCAAATCAATGTTCAAAGTGGACAATATCATACCATTGTAGTACGATTGTCAAAGCAATGTTCAAAGTGGACAATATCATACAATTGTAGTACTCCATTGTAGTACGATTGTGGAGAGTCGTGTTCGTTTAACATGATATCAGAGCCATGCCCGAGTCGTGTTCGTTTAACATGATATTAAAGCCATGCCCTTAACTTAGTCGTGCCAATAGAAAGAACTCCAAAAGAAAGGGAGTCGAGACTCAAATTTTTTCTTATAAATATTATTACTTATATATTACAAACTTTAGAAATTATGTATTAGAAATATTGATTTTTCTTTAATTAAAATATGGGAATCACTACAAATATAAATGGGACCCGCCTGCTACACCAAAATCTAGATATCCGAGAACGACAAAAAAAGAAAAATAAATAAATAAAAAAGGAAAAAAAAAGTAAAAAAAGAAAGGCGATGAATGCCAAATGCCCTTTTTCAGCTAGTGTGCGACACTCCACTCTTGGAACTGTGTGGTTTCTCTTTTAACATTCTCACTCCCTGTTTCCTTCTTAATCAATCAGCCATGGCGGCCGCCATATCGCTTTGCCCAGTTTCTGCGAAAGCTCACAGCTCTTGCTATTCATCACTTGCCTCTAGCTATGTCTTCTCCAAGAGTTTGATTGGTGGCTTCCAGAAAGCGCAGAAATTGAACAGTTTTCAGCTTCCGACGCTGCGTGTTTCTTCTGCTGCTGTTAATGATAGTGTGGTGACTGTAAGCGACTCCTCTCGTCCCGCCATTCGTTTAGCGTGAGTACTCTGCAAAACCTTCTGTTCATTCTTCTTCAATTTTCTTATTTCTTGTTTTTGGTTCTCGTTTGTATCTTGTTCTATTGGCTATTTTCGGTTTTCCACTTATTGAAACACAATGAGTATTGTCTGCTTGGTTGCTTCACCGTTCATTTTGTCTTTGAGATATCATTTTATCGTTTTATTTGTTGATATATGAAATTTACAACAGTGAGGGCTAATTGGTTTACCGAAAAAATCTCCCACTGGCGGAAATAGAGTAGTTACGTAATTGTTGAGTATCAAAGCAGTTTAATGAGTATCAAGTTCACTTTCACTCGTCTATTTCTGAATGAAAAATTCTTTCCTGTTAACGGTCGTGCATGAATCTTGCCCACCATTCAATTGTTAACAAGAAGAGAGAAAATATTTTCCATCTTTCTCTTTAGTAGCCGTGCTTTCTAGCTTTGTTGTCATAATTGAATGCAAGGAGATTCCAGCATATTGGTATGGAACCAAGTATCGTTCTTTCTTATTTGTTATTTTCTAGTAATTCCCTTTCATGCAACTCTTTTTTTTTTCCGAAGTGAAGTTATAAGTTTGGTTTCTAAATTTTGATTGTTGTGGCAAAGTTTTACTTACATCCTTGAATTTTTTATTTTGATTCTTATAAATTTCTGCTAGTACCATCGTTGCTTAAATGATGATATGCATATTGAGTACACTAGAGAATGATGATTTGACATGACGTGACAATAGATGGTAAGTAGGGGTGGGCTAGCCTGACAAATAAGAGCAAGAGATGACAAGTAGGCCACGAAACTTGTCTTAAAATGTATTTTGGCTGATCATCACATCGGTTGTTTTGTTTATCCACCCTTATTTTGTCTAACTAGACTCTTCACTTGTGTCACATTGTGCCAACTCATGTTTGTTAGTTTAATCTACGCGCCACATCAATGTCATAGTAATGGTGTTAATGACTTATTCCCATCACTGGAAGTCCTAGATCCTAGCGACAACTTTTAAAGTTGATGAACTAAACTAAATTTTTGGGGCTAAATTTGTAATTGTACACCTTTTATTTTCCTGGTAAAATCTAACCCATTTTTTTATTACCTGGGTTATTACATCTTTTTTAGTGCTAAAAGGGATCATTTTCCTCAATTATAGTATTTTTTTTTTTAGAATTCATCCTGCATGTTACAAAGTTCAAGGTGACGTTGTATTCTTTTTTTTGTTTTGTTTTTTGCTTTCAGGGTGAAGCGACATACTATATCTGTGTTTGTTGGGGATGAAAGTGGAATTATAAACCGAATTGCGGGTGTCTTTGCTAGGAGAGGTTACAACATTGAGTCACTTGCCGTCGGATTGAACAAGGATAAGGCTCTGTTTACCATTGTTGTTACTGGAACAGAGAATGTCTTGAGACAAGTTGTGGAGCAGCTACACAAACTTGTCAATGTTATCAAGGTTTGGTTAATTCTTTATGCTATCTTTCTTTACTTCGGAAAGATGTATGGGCGGGTGGGCAATCTTTTTATATACAATTTCATTGTCTTTTCGGGGTTGCTGTTGACAAAGGGGATTGGTGTGTGATAGTTGGGGGTTGTTGGTCTTGGAAGAGCATTCTTGAAGAAATTTGAGTAGGCTGCAGTAGGGAGTTTTCTGGCTAGACAGGAGATCCTTCGTTTACAAATTGAAATCTGATTAAAGGGTCAGTATTCTTGAATTTTGTTTCTTAAACATAGAGGATTGTAGAAGTTTATGCTCAAAAAAGGTAATCACAGGTAAAAGGCTTCATTTGGAGACACTCTGTCAACGTATTCGATCAATTCTGGTTGAGAAGATCTTTTTAGGTCTTGATTCAGCTTCTTTTAACTTTAATTTTACATGCCACAAGATAAGAAGCTTAAGATGTCTCCTCTTTGATTTCTTTGTTGCTGGTGTTTACATTTGTCTGGGTTATAGAGATGTTCGTTTTGTGGAGCCTTAATCCTTCTGTTAGGTTTTCCTTTAGCTCGTTCTTTCTCCTCTTATGTGCCTCTCCTTTTCCTAGCTCTCCTTATTTTATTTGCTTCAGAAGGTGAGGGCTTTGAGGAAGATAAGAATCTTTGCCTAGGAAGTCATGCATGGGAAGATTACATTATCAGCTCAATGCAGAGGCTTCCACTATATTTTTGGTGAAGTGAAGGAGTAGTGCCGCCATGCTGCTATTTGTAGATTTGTTTATAGTATAATTGTATAATTGGTTTAGATTAAAACATTAGTCATTTATCTTTTAATTATTTTCCCTTTTTTATTTAGTTTCTTTGAAAGAAATTTATCTCGTATTATTTACCCACTATTGGGTCATTTGTTTCATGAGAAAGTATTCCCTCCAAAAATAACAATTTATAACACTCTCTAAACTCTTAAGATATTTCAATTTATCAGGTGGAAGATATCTCAAAAGAGCCCCAAGTGGAGCGTGAGTTGGTGCTTATGAAACTCAATGCAGATTCAAGTACTCGTGCCGAGGTGATGACTTGCATTATGCTTTTAATTGTCTTTTGATATTCTCGCCAGAAAGGACCATTTTGGTATGCACAAGGAAAATTTTAAACTCGAATTTCTGTTGCATTTTGTGCCAATATTTCTAAGTATTATTTCCCCCCTTTATTCCTCTGATTCTCCTTTCCTTTTTTCTTATTTAGTTTTATTTTAATGATGTTTAGTTAACAAAATGAAAGCCATAATTTTATGTATCCTCTCCCTCTTTTCAACATTAATTGGAAAAATTTCCCTCTAAAATCTGCCTTTTCTGGTTATTGTTATATTATGTACTCATGGTGCAGTACTTGATAGGTGCATGACCTTGTTTTATGTAATTATTTTCATTTTTCTCAAGGACAGCTTCTCTCTCTCTCTCTCTCTGGAAGGAACCAAATCATAAAATGAAATTACAAGAAAGGGAAGTCCTATATGAATACCTCTCTAGCCAAATATACCACAAAAATGCCCCGATGAAGCTATTGCTCCTTAGTGCGCCTTGAGGTTTAAAGAACATTGGATATGGTTGATTTTTGAATCAATTGAAAGAAGAGTACATATGGAGCGACTCAGTTTTAGATATAGTGCCCTTGTTGGTTGAAGACTGTTTTTGTTGGTTCACGGTTTCACATTTTAAGGGTCATTGATTGGATACAACTTTGGCCTCTCTTAGAAGTGCTAAACCTGTCGGACCTTTGTGTATATATATATATATATATATATTTTTTTTTTTTCTCTGTTAAGGAATTTGTTTTCTTTGAACTTTTGATGTATCTTTTTTATTTGATTCATGTCTTTTTTATTTGTTTCACGTAAAAAAGAAAGAGAACTTTGATCTTTCTGTTTCCTATAGAATATGCTACTATTTTGTGTGTAAAAAATACCTAATATCAAGTTGTTGAGGATTATGAAAACTTTCAATTTCCTTTACTGCATCATCATCTTCAATTTTTGATCGTTTTATACCTCGTTTTTTTTTAATCCTCAGATAATGTGGTTAGTAGATATCTTCAGAGGAAAAATTGTGGATACTTCAGAACATTCACTGACTATTGAGGTAACTACCTTCTGATCCTTTTAAAACATTCATTTATTGCATGGTCGATGATCAGCCTTCTGTTTGAATGTTAGCGTCTTATCATAGAAAAAAAAAAAAACATGTCAATATCTCAAAAGTATTTTTTCCCTTTTATTAATTAATATCAGTTCTACTATTTTCATTAAGGTAAAAATTATTATTATTATTATTATTATTATTATTATTCTTATAAAAATTCATATTTGCAAGTCTGGGGATATGGGAGATTCTTAGCCTAAAGAGTTGAATTAGTTATTTACCATTATTTTAGAAGCTGTATGTTGAGTTGTAGTCTTTATTAATCTGGTTAGATAACACGCATTTACATTGGAAGAAAAGAGTAGTAGATTCTATTACTTAAACTTGCATCCGAATCAGATTCAGTGGTTTGAACAGTTTTATTGGAATTATTTTTCAAACTGATGAGAGGCGAGAAAGGTAAATGTTGGGTTTAAAAGAAGTTCAATCAATTTGGGTGCAGTGCTGAGCTGATTATGCTATCCAATGAAGGTTCAAGCTGTAAAACCATAGAGACTAATCTCTAAGTCTTTCCAAGCCATAGGGTCCAAATTTGTAATTTAATCTGAATAAAATGTTTATAAAGTTTGACAATATGAATTATTTATTTATTTATTTTTGGATTTGTAACAATTTCAATTGATTAAATCATCCCAAAAGGGTTACAAAAATATTGTCCAGTTGGAAATGATTGAATTATTTATTAAAATGAGAAATTTTTGTATGGCAATCTTAAATTCATGATTTGAGTCGGTTGTGCACTTTGTACGAAGCCATGTTTATAAATTCAAGATTTACTTTTTTTCTCGGTTCAGCCCGTGTTAGTAAGTCTATTGAAAGACTGATGGGGAATTTATTGTGGGAGGGGGTTGAAGAGGCGAAAGGTCTCATTTGGTTAAGTGGGAGTTGGTGGTGAAACCAGTAGAACTAGGAAGATTAAGAATTGAGAGCTTGAGATTATGCAATGAGGCGTTGCAAGCTATTTGGTTGTTCGGTTCTTCATGGATCCTGATGCTCAGTGGTACAAAGTTATGGTGAGCAGAAATGACTCGCATCCTTTTGAGTGAGTGGTAGGTAGTGGTTCTAAGAGATCGGGTACAAACTTCTAGAAAGCTATTGCATATTAATTCCTTCTGTTATCTCAATTTATTATATGCTCCATTGGGGAATGTGTGGGTTTGGAAGATTGTTGGGAGGGAGATGAACACTTTGTGAGTTGATTCCTAGTTTATATCACCTCTCTTAGAAGAAGCAATATTTGAGGCTTTGATTTTGCCTTCTCCTTCTGATCCCTCTTCTTCGATATCCTTGGGCTTCTGTCGCCTTCTCTTCTTATAGAGAAGTGATTGATGCGACAGGTTCTTCTTTTCCTTTTGTAAGACGAGCATGTAATTCTAGGGAGAAGGAACTCTAGGATTTAGTTTCTTGGTCTTCCAGAGGTTTCTCCTGTAGACCCTTCTTTCTCATTCTATTTGTCCCTTCTCCACCCCAAGTTGTCTCAGTTTTTGCCGTTATTTAGACGATAAAAATTTCAAAGAAATTTATTTATTTATTTATCTTTTTTTTTTTTTTTTTTTTTTTTTTTTCTTTTTTTTTTTTTTTTTTTTTTT
>NW_019272018.1:2426640-2491147 GCF_002738345.1 Cucurbita maxima
TTTTTTTTTTTTTTTTTTTTTTTTTTTTTCCCTTTTTTTCTGTAGCAGGACTTGCATGGTAAGGTGAACATTGTAGATCTAGTTCAATGCGACCCTTCCTTTGTGTTGCAACTGCAACATTGCTTTCGTATTCGTTTTAGGCTGGAAGAGAAAGACCTTTACCACTTGCTGTGGGGTTACCATTTGTGTAGTCAATTTGGAATAAGAGGTTGACCTCATTTGGCTTAGAGGAGATATTGTTATTCTTTGATGAAGGAAGTGCTCTTGAGTTCTCTTCATGGGAGACAAAAGTGCTGAGACAAACTAGTTTTTTTTTTTTTGTTTGGGGAATTTGGGTTGAAAGAAATAACATGACTTTTAGAGAGGTCGAGAGATTGTGTGAGGAGGGGCCAAGTTCAATGCTTCCTTGTGGACGTTGGTAAATAGGCTTTTCTGTAATTATGCAATTTTATTTTGTTGGATTGGAGCACTTTTTTGTAATTAGTTTTGGGCTTCCTTTCACTTTCTTTGTTTTTGTTGGCTCTTTTTTTTTTTTCACATGTTCTTGTTTTTCTTTCATTTTTTATTAATTGGAACTATATATATATATATATATTAATGCTAGATATTCATTTGTGTCGCCTATGTTCTATTTATTAGCAGTTTATTAAGTTTGTTTCATCTTGATGTCTTAAGGTGACTGGAGATCCTGGAAAGTTGGTTGCCGTTGAAAGAAACTTCAGCAAATTTGGAATTAAAGAACTTGCTAGAACGGGAAAGGTAAAGATATTATATTTGTTCTGACATTTTTGTTTCTTTAGCAATTTATGGGAGTGAGATTCAATATTTTGACCTTTTGATAGAAGTTATAATACCTCGGTCAATTGAGCTATCATCAAGTTAGTGCATTGTTCTGATCAATTTTTTATGGAGACACACTTCTTAATGGCGGGTTATTAATGCATGCATTAATATCGATTAAAGTAAATGATTTGAAATGCTATAACAAGAAGAATGATCAAGAGCTCCGACATTCCAACTCCATTTCTAGCTTGGGTAATTTGAAGTTATGTTATACCATTGCTCTAAGCTATCAAATGGAACTCTAATTTTTTGTTCTTTTTTTTTTTCTTTATTATTATTACTATTAAGAAACAAGGAATATATCAATTGAAGACATACAAAAAGACGGGAATGAGATATGTCCACGCAATCAGAAAGTTATATAAGGGCTTCACAATGGGCAAAAATGTTTCAAAAATCATAAGAAAACTCTATGGAAAGAAGACCGTTGTTGTTGAGGTGAGCCTAAGTAGTCACCTACAGTGAGAGGGGGCAGGGTTATATTAGTCCTTTATGCCTCGAAGATAACCATGATGAGCACTTTCAACATAGCACTCTCCATGGTGTGCCACCGCTAGAAGGTGAGGTGAGTGTCATGTTGAAGGATGGTGTAATGAGCTTCTTTATAAAAAAAAAAAAAAAAAAACAATATTTGACATGAGGAAAAGGAGAAAGAAAAGAGAAGGAAGAGTGGGGTAAAGAAGAGGAGGTGGAAGAGTTGAAAAAAGTAGAAACGAAGCCTCATAAAGAAGAACAGTAATTTTTTTTCCCAAAGGAGAAAAGTTGGAGACAGTGCACTAAAGAAGCTTGCATGTTCCTTTTTGAGAGGAAATAAATATTTTATTGATAATATGAAATAATACAAAAGAGGATCTAGATACATTGAGTGCTGAAAATGGAGTTTTTTTTTTTTTTTTTTTGACTGGGAAACAAAACTTTTCATTGAAAAAATGAAAAAAGATTAATGCTCAAAAAATACAAACTCTACAAGAGTGAAAAGAATGAAGAAGTAAACAAACAAATTACATAAAGAGATATAAATGTATTCTGAATCAGAAACTAACTACCAAGGTAACAAAAGGCTTGGAAAGAACACCAAGAAGAAATTCTTAAGCTATCAATTTTTCCAACTCAAGTTGATCGAGACAAGGAATACATGGAAAATCTTGACCATCCAAAAAACTGGAGGAGAAACCCATGAATTGAGCTGGAAGAATCTTAAGATCAAATTTTTGAAACTGCGAGTGAGCCAACCTTCAAAGAACTACATGACCAAAAAAAATTCTAGATCGACCAAAGACACCAACATTCTCCTAACTAATGACTTTTGAAGACCATATGGATTTAATGAAACTCTTGACAGGAGCCAACTTATAGTTCAAGAAAAAGAACAACGGCGGGGCAATAGAGTTATAGAAATTTTCAAACTGATTCTTTGTTACAAAAGAATACATTCAATCGAATGAGTCTTCGATTGGGTTATTTTCCCTAGATTGGAAAGAATTCGACTTGGACCCAATTATTTCATTTGAACTCCACATAAATTTAATGAATCATCTTGAGAAAGGGCCTACCACCTTTTTTTCTTGAACAAGAACCATAGCTGGGGTATGCTGTTGCAACTATTTCTTAAAGCTAATTCTTTTTAAATAATCTCCAAAACTCTGGAATACCACTGACTTCTGATTCATCATCTGAACATTGATTGGTTCTAAGTGATGAAGGAGGGTTAAGTAATGATTGGATAAAACTTCGAGAAAAAAGAGTGCCCCCAGTACCGTTATGCCTTTAAGGAAAATAGAACGTGAGTTATTTGTTGGTCTTCCGTGTAAATTCCTGTTCAAATGGTGTTAGAATTCGAGTGACAACCTCTTCGATAATAACATCGTCATTGAAAGAAGAGTTTGGAACCTTGGAAGATGGGGGCCTGATGAGAATAAAGATAGAGTCTCCTCCTCAATCTTTCTATCCGCCGTCAAAACTCCCACATTAATCCATGAAGTCTATAATAAGGCTCTGATTCCTCCTAGCTCTCGCCTAATTATATGGAAGGAAGCATTGTCGTCACCATCCTTAACCCACTTGACCTTGATTTCTTATCTCAAATTTGTGTACTCTACGCTAAATAATGGTCTCCAACTCACCCTCAAAAGCCACAGAAAGGTAGAAGACCCCTCGCACCACTTCAAAAGCTTTAAACAAGCCACCATCCAATAAAACCAAAATAGCCCTAGATGCTCCCACGGACTCCAAACCCACCCACTCTACCCACAAACTCCTATCAAAGGAACCGTCAATACTTTTCTCATTACGTACAAAACCAGATGCTCCCAAATTAACAACTCCCCAGCTAACCTCCTTTTCTCCCTCCTTCCTAGCCCCCTCATATTCCAAGTCAACAATTTCATTGAGGAACCTTAGAGTCCTTAACTTTCAATAAAGGTTTCTTCCCCTCATTATTGATTGAGACGGAAGATCTTTTTGAAATCTCTATCGTATTTTTTCTTTTTCCCAATTTCTTTGTTAGGTCCTCGTCCTAGAAGAGTTGGTTGGGGTGGATCCATAGACACTGTGTGCATCCCCACAGTGTGAAAAAGAGAAACCCAATTGAATCATTCTCTTATTAACTGCTCTTTAAAATATTACATTTCAGAGGATTAAATAATGGGCTCCAATTACCTTTCAGTGAAAAGGACATTTCAGAGGACTAAATAAATGGCTCCAACTGCCTCCCAGCCCTCTGACTTTGGATGGACCCTCACAAAAACTGATATTTGACAGCAAGGGAGTTATGATGCTTAGTACAAAAATCTAAAAGAGATAGTGGGTTGGAGAGTTCTTCTATTCCCTTGCTGCTGGGTGTCAGTTTTTGTGAGAATTGATGTAACCCTTCTAGTGTACGTCTAACCAAAATACTCATGACTACCATATTTTACGTATGTATATGTTTGTTTTTGTCCAATAAATTTAGCTCATTGGAGACGTCAAAAAAACAATTGAACCTTTTTCTAGTAGGCTTTTAAGTATAATTGTCTATAATATCCTATATTGTACACAATTTAAGCAAGAGATTATCTAATATATTGTAATGAATGTATATTACTACACGTTCCTATCTATACATATTTAAATATCTGAAATAGAAATTTTAGCTATGGTATATTGATTATAGCTTCGGTATGATATCCTTGCTTAACTTTCTCATGTGCATAGGGATAAACAATTTTTCATATCTCATGTACATTGAATTTGTTTGACTGTGTATAGATAGCATTGAGAAGGGAGAAAATGGGGGAGACAGCTCCCTTTTGGAGGTTCTCAGCAGCTTCTTATCCGGATCTCGAAGACTCAAGGCCGGTTGAAGGCTTTGTAGGGGATTCAATTCAATCAGTCAATGGCAACATCTCTACCTCAACCGTATGTACTTCTGTTCTTTTCCATGAAAGGTTTGATGAAACCTTTTTTCTTCAAAGTTGCTGAAGCACGGAAGTACGTATTTTAACTATGAACTTTTATTGAAGTTCTAGGCTCCAAAAATAATAATAAATGGGAAGATTAGAGATACTACGACAGAAGTAGCATGTTTAATTTTACAATTAGAAGTGAGAAAATTGTATCAACTGCAATGAGAAATACAAAAGTCTGCTCTTTCTTATAAAGGTTCAAAGTTTGTGCCTTACCTCAAGACTTTGCTAACTTGGATTGGCATTTCTGAAAAGAAAGTGCCAATTAACCTAGCGACTAGACTTTGCTAACTTGGATTGGCGTTTATCTCTCTTTCTCCACCTCCAGCAAACAACCGTTTCTACACTCCTTGCTCACCAAGTAGTCTTTGATCCTCAATTTATTGATAAAATATGATAAAGAAATAGTACTTAGGACTGCTTTTGTGTAGTTATCCAGGGTTTCTCTCATCTTAAAATCCAACTTTTCTGTGGCTCTCTCTCTAATTAAAAGAGAATCAATAATCATTCCAACTTTTTGTAAGCAGTTCTTGAATTCCTCCGTTCTCAAAAACTGTGTTCTTTTTCTGTCTAATTTAATATTGGGAAAATATTCGTTAAACTTAATATTAGTGAAGTCACACATATATAGGTTACATACATAGAGGTAAGCATGGAGGCCTAAACTAACATAGTAAGTTAAACAAATAGACTAATAAACTCTGAATCTAAGACAATACTCTAATATACATAATAATGCATACTACATTGTGAACCTAATTTGTGCTGTCTTTGCAAGAACAATGGAGATTCACTGTGCCATCTTTTCTTGTTCCAGCCAGGTCACCGATTCAGATTTTAGGAAAATCTTTTAACCTTTACTAACCTTCATCTCTCCTATCCTAACTCCACTTTTCAGTTTATGGTGCAAAACCTTTGTGGTCATCGGTGGAATTGGCATAGAAAATCCTATGGCTAAATGCTTGTGGAGCTTTCTTTTGGCTGATTTTGTTGAAGCGGAAGAGAAGGATCTTTAAAGTGAAAGAGGAATACTATCCTCATGCAGGATTCTTTTTATTTATTTATTTTTATTATTATTTTTTTTTCAGCTTCTGATGCGTAAGTGTTCGTTTGTTTTTTTTAATAATTACTCAATCCTATTGTTATATACTTGCCGATTGAGTTTTTTTTGAAACTCCGTTGATCCACTTATGCAGTTTTATTATCTCTAATTAAAATTGATTCTTATATTTGAAAACAGACAGCTGACTTCTTTGAACTTTCTTTACGAGATTTTTCTACAATTTGTTTGGGATGCTTGTTCCCCATTTTTTATTTTATTTTATTTATTTTTGGTTGGGAAATGTTCTTACCTTTCACTGAACACAACGCTAATGTGAATATTGCAGGGAGATGTGTATCCTGTGGAGCCATATGAGAATTTTCATTCAAATCAAGTTCTTGACGCTCACTGGGGTGTTCTCTATGATGGTGATGTATGTATATAATTTTCAAATATTTCCATTGTAGTTCTAAAAGAAAATTTATCTGGATGTCTATTATTTCCTTGAGTAGTATTAGGACATTTCGCTGAATATATATCCAACCAGTGCTGATTGAAACATCATCCATTTGGGTGAGTCAAGTTCGATATTTAACCTGAGTTTTTTAACCATAAGGTTGTTTGTTATATTTTGTTTTTCCTTTGAGGGCTTCCTCTGTTGGATGTGTGAGAACACATGTTCTTTGTTCTTTCTCGTGATTTATGCATTGACTAGCACTTGGCTGGGAGAAAAAAAAGACTTCCAACTGAAATCTTTATGAAATCTAACCTTCACCAAGAGCTCATAGCCATTGATTCTTAGGAGGAGACTTCCCAACTGACAATTGGTAATATACAGCAAAGAAGTTCCATTAAAGGGGAGTTGATTTCTATTTCTGCCAATGAGGAAGCTATATGGCATCAGAGTTGCAAAACAAAATGGTTAATTGCCAATGAGATCATTGATGAGTGGAATAGAAGGAAAAAGAGTGTAGTTATAAAACTTGATATAGAGAAGACTTCTGATTTGGTGGATATATATTTTTTATAGGAAAGCTTTCGTGTAAAGATTTTGGGCAAACTTGGAGGACATGGATTAGAGAGTGCATCTCTTTAATGAATTTATCCATTATTATCAATGGTAAACCTAGAGGAATAACACAAGCATCTTGAAGTCTTCGTCAAGGAGATCCCCTTTCTCCTTTTTTTTATTTATGCTTGTGGTTGATTGCCTTAGTAGGATGCTCTTATCAGCAGAACAAAAAGGGTTGATTGAAGGTTTTCATGTAGGAAAAGATCCACAAAAACTATCCATCACCGACCTCCAATTTACTGTGATGATACCATACTATTTTCTTCTTCAAATGAAACTCATCTCCACAATCATTTTCGTACCATCCAGTTTGCGGGAGCTTCGGGTCAAAATATTAATTGTCAGAAAAAGGAATTCTTGGGTGTTGGAATTGACTCGCAGCAAGCTTAGTGTCTTGCTTCACCCTTTAGTTTCCGGATTGGATTTTGGCCAACTACCTATTTGGGTCTCCCTTTGAATGACAATCCTTGTACGCTAAGTTTTTGAGCTCCAGTTATTGAAGAAGTGGAGAAGCATTTGAATAATTGGGGGGCTTCTCATATATCAAAAGGAGGTAGGCATACACTCTTATCCAAGCTACGCTTACAATTTTTCTATTTATTATTTTTCCATTTTTCTTGCTCCATCCAAGGTCACAAATCCATAGAGAAGTACAGGACTTTTCTTTGGAGGGGAGGCATTCTCAAAAGGGCATCCACCTCCTCAGATGGTCTATTATACAATCCTCTATTGATGAAGGATTGGAGATTTTTGATATACACGAAAGGAACATCTCAATTTTGGCCAAATGGATTTGGTGTTTTCACCAAGAAAAGAATGCTCTTTGGCGTAGAATTATTGCTACAAAATTTGGTTCCGGACTTATGACCTCAAGCTGGGTAGAGTTCCTTTGCAAACTTCCAAGGGGCCATGGAAGTCTATTCAAAATTTGCAGAATCTGGTTTACAATCATATTGAAGGTAGAGTTGGGAGGGGAGCCAAAACTCTGTTTTGGAAGGAGTTTTGGTTGGAAGCACAAAGTTTGCAACTTAAATCCCTTTCTTTACCATCAATCTCTCAGTAAAGAGGTTCCCATTGCTTATCTTTGGAATCAAAGTGCTGTTTCTTGGAACTTTTCCTTGAGAAGAAATCAAAAAGAAGTTAAAATTGAAGAATGAGATGTGAAACAAGACATCTCAATCATCGAATATGAACCTCAAGGAAGATGGGCTTTGAATATGAACCTCAATGTTCGGTAATGTGCAAATTTTTGTTCCTTCCAGTAAAACTGATGGGATATTTTCTAGTTGGTCTAGGTTTAGGTCAAATGATCCACAACTTCTGCGCCATTTTCTTGTGTACATATACTGCATCTCTTTTTATCAAAATGTTATTTTTTTGGTAATTTAAATCCTTCCTTCTTATGTAGTTTGTAGATTATCTCTTCTGCAATTTTTCTTTAACTTTTCATGTGTTCTGCTAACTTTCAGTCAAGTGGTCTTCAATCACATACATTATCTATGCTAGTAAACGATTATCCTGGAGTTCTCAATGTTGTTACTGGGATTATTTCTAGAAGAGGTTATAACATTCAGGTAGGTTCTAATTATATTCTTAACTTCGAACTTTTTCTTATTTTCAACTGCGTTGTGATAATTTTGTATTTGGAAAATTTCCAGAGTCTTGCTGTAGGACATGCAGAAAAGGCTGGATTATCTCGTATCACAACAGTCATTCCTGGAACTGACGAGTCAATTGGAAAGTTGGTTCAGCAGCTTCATAAATTAATAGATCTTCATGAGGTAGCATGTTCAGTAATTTTCTATTGATAAAGTTTAAATGCTAGTACGACTGAGTTTCTTGCCTTGACTAATGCTTCAATTTTTTTTTTCCTACGTTGCGATATTTGAAAGTATTGTAGGAACTTTTTGGAGGTTTTCATGATCATATTTAGTAATTCTTTTTTTTTTTTTGGTTAGATTACAAATTTATTCTCTAAACTTTGAAGTTTGTGTATTTGGTATATGAACACTCAAAAGTGTCGAATAAGTCTCTAAACTTTCAATTTTGTGTTTAATAGATTTCTTAAACTTTCAATTTTATGTCTAGTAGGTTAGTGAAGAATTTAAAATTTTTTAAAAATTAATTAATTTATTAGACATCAATTTGAATTTTTCTAAAGGAAACTCAATTGTGTTTAGTAGATATGTTCATTTTAAAAAATTTGAAACTTCATGGTTTAAATTTGTAATTTTTAAATTTTAGGGAACAAATAGACCCAGATTGTTGCTAGTGTAAATTATCTTGCTCACTTTTCTTATTAATTTTTTGAAAGAGATGTCTGTGCCATTTGACTAAATAAATCTCTAACAGTAGGTAATAATACAGAAAGAATAGGAAGGGATGATACCTAGATTTTTGCAAAATGATGTTACTGTCCGTTTTCATATTCGTTTTCTTAGTTTTCATGACTTTATTTCTCTACTTGTAGGGGTTTGTTTTGTTTGAACACATGTATCTTTTCATTATATCATAAGTTCGTATATTATTCAAAGAACAAAAAGCAAACAAAACCCATAGTACCCTACTTAAACTACGTATCTAGTGCGGGAAACTTACTAAAAGATAAGTTGGTTCTGAAGGATGAAGGCCCTTACCTAAAAGATTAACATATCCTTTCTTTTGTTGAGATATTTTATGGTTCATTTTGATTTTATTTTTTTGTTATATCTAATTTATGCATATTTTATTTCTCATATGAGTTCAGTTGAGAATAAATAGGTGGCATTGTTATTACTCTATTCCTCTAAATAATATTTCATCTCTTTTATGTTGTGAAAAAAAAAAATCCATGAATAATCTTATGAGATTCTTAAAAGTGCATAGCTTACAGTATTATGATCTTGCGACTTGTATTAGTTCATGATTGATAAAATAATCGGGGATGACATCTTCAGGTGCGGGATCTAACGTACTTGCCGTTCGCTGAAAGAGAATTAATGTTGATAAAAGTTGCAGTAAATGCTGCTGCCAGAAGGGATGTCCTCGATATTGCTGATATCTTCCGTGCAAAAGCTGTTGATGTTTCTGATCATACAATTACTCTTCAGGTCATCTTCTTTCCTTGATGTGGTATAGAGAATTTTGCATAAATGCAGATATATATTTATGCGGCTAAGACTATTATGTGCGCGATTTATTATAAATGTAGTAACGTCAGTAGAGCAGCAAGTGGGGATCTTTTTTCCTCTAAACTAATTCACTGATTGAAGAAATACTACAATTTCTAGCTCAATTTGGACTAAATTCATTTCTTCAAGTTGGTTGTTCTAGCAAAAGAGTTGTCTATAATGATTGAAGAAATACTACAATTGGCAAGGAATGATGTTTGCGACAAATTCTTCGGAAACAATACTAGCACTTGGGTCACTACAAATGGTATTAGGGATAGACACCGAGCGATGTGCTAGCAAGAAGGCTGAGCCCTGAAGGGGGGTGGACACGAGGTGGTGTGCCATCAAGGACACTGGGTCCCGAAGGGGAGTAGATTGGGGGGTCCCATATCGATTGAGAAGGGAACGAGTGCTATTGAGGACGTTGGGCCCCGAAGGGGGGTGCATTGTGAGATCCCACATCGGTTGGGGAGAATGAAACATTATTTATAAGGGTGTGGAAACCTCTCCCTAGCAGACACGTTTTAAAAACTTTGAGGGGAAGCAAAAGGAAAAGTGAAGAGAACAACATTAGCAGCCCATTACAAAAATATTGAAAATAAATGTGTAATCTTATTTGCTTAAAATCAACTCTGTAAAAGGGGAAAAAATGATGCACTAAGTGTTCTTACCTCTTATAAAGTGTTCTTACCCCTTAAGAAAATGCGCACTAGAGCGCTTGATGTTAATGTTAAGCGAAAGTACAACTTCTCTATAGTATAAGTGCCAAAGTATTGAAGAATGTTTTTCTACTTTTATATGGTCTTTTTTTCCTTCTCTTTTGATCTGGCGATTCTTATGCTACAATTCTTCATATTTACTCCACAGCTCACTGGGGATTTAAACAAGATGGTCGCATTGCAGAGGTTGCTGGAGCCATATGGGATATGTGAGGTTTGTACTTGATTTCGATCTCTTTTAGACTAGCAATTGGAGAAATAATTCCTGGTAGGATTTTTTCCTTAAAAATTGAATATTGGATTATTAATGTTTTCTTAACTTATTCTTAGAAATTAGAAATATAATGTGAGGTTGGACACAAATGTTCTCTTGTTCAGATACCATCTTAAACTACCATTAAATCTAAAATCTAATAATTATGGTATATTTAATGTTTTTACTTACATTGGTTGGAGAGAGGAACGAAACATTTCTTATAAGGGTGTGGAAACCTTTCCCTAATAGACATGTTCTAAAATCTTGAGGGAAAGCTTAGAAGGGAAAGCCCAAAAAGGACAATATCTGCTAACGGTGGGCTTGAGCGGTTACATTTTTAGCACTGTGTATGTTTGTGTTTGTGCATGTAAATGCTTACATACAACAATCCTAATTGCTGAATTCTTCTTTCTTTATCCGCAGGTGGCAAGGACAGGAAGGGTAGCATTGGGAAGAGAATCCGGTGTCGACTCGACATATCTTCGTGGTTATCCTCTTCCTATCTAAGTGCCAGCTACTTGATGTCAGTTTTTCTATCCCTTCCTGTTTACCACCATGAATGTTAAAGCAATATTAATCTGTTAGAGAATATCTTTAGCAACGAATTAATAAATATTATTAGGATAGAAGCATGCTAGTATGTAACGAGGGAGTTGTTTATAAACAAGAATTAACATCTATTGACAAGTCAATATATTCATAAATTCGAGGGTTCGACATTAATATTAACCATTAATCTTATTTCCGTTCTATAGTATAAATATCAACGAATATATAAAAAAAGACACCATTTGTCACACCCTGAGTATAGATACCAATGATAGGACTCATAACTTACTGAATAATGGTTCAGTTTTTTAGGGTTCTCATCGAGGGCCAGTCTAAGTACCTTGAATGACTTGTTAGTAACTTATTGTATTGTCTTATCAATCTCTTGATACAATTTCCTTTGCATATTCAACGTCGTAGGTTACGTTGGACCGTAATGAAGGTGGTTGAAGCACAAACTCAGATTGTGCATAGCCAAAATATGGACCTATAAGTTTCAGGCATTTTTGTCATGGTTGGCTTAAGAACGTTTCTAAATTAGTCTTGTGAAGTAAGTGAGAGAAGAAGTGGAAATACAATTGTGTAGTATCATGTTTCCCCATTGTGCACCTTTGGATGAAATCCTCAAGGATCTTCTTACCTGTAACTATCTCAAAATTGAAGCATGTCTTTTTGATCTTTTGAAGAAATAATTTGTTTTGTTCTTTCTTTTAGAATAATTAATATTTTATTTTAATCTATGCTTTTGAAAGAGTGATAAATAAACTTTATAAAGCCAGTAGTTGGTTTCTTGGCAATTGTTATGTATAAACCTTATTGAGTAAAATATTTTTATTATAGTGATTGATTTTTATACATATGTTAATTGAGTACATTGATATTTCACGAGATAATTATATGTGACTCGATGTCAGAATAATCTTAAACTTCGGTTTAGGAGGGTTTGTTTTTTGATTTACATGAGTGAGAATGATTTTTGAGGTTGATTTAATAAAATCTAATTCTAGGGAATTGACCAAAGAGGTTTGGTGCAAAATTTTACGGAGATGAAATTCTCTCCTTTTCATATGTAAGTACATCGTAGTTCTTTCAAGTGCAGTTTTGGGAGTTAAACTATAGAATCTTACTCTTATTAGCTCAAGAGGAACTTAATTTATGCTCAAGAGGAACTTAATTTATGATTGTATCATAAATAATAAGCTAAAGAAAGTTGACGATTAGCAAAAGGAGAACGAAGTTAGTTCTTTCAAGTGTAGTTTTGGGAGTTAAACTATCGAATCTTACTCTTATTAGGTTAGGCCAAGAGGAACTTAATTTATGCTCGAGAAGAACTTAATTTATGATTGTATCATAAATAATTAGCAAAAGAAAGTTAACGATTAGCAAAATTTAAAGGAGAACGAAGTTGAGTTTGAATTTTACTGGGAAGGATGAAATTATTTGAAGCATAAAAAAACATGTAACGTGTAGCTTTTATTTACATGCTATTAAATTGAATGATTATGTATATTTTATGGTATAAATGTACAATCGATCATGACTTCGTATGTTTATGCATATATTATAAGAGATACTATTAACATGATTATGTGAGGCACCACGAATATGAATTTATACATGTTGTATGAAAGACGATAACTATAAATGCAATGAAATGATGAGGTCACGAACCACATGAAAATATTTTTGTGCATTGAATCATGATTATATATGTGGGATCCTAGGTATGTGGTATGTTAACATAGTCATGACTTCTCCATTTATGTAATATACAGATGTATACACTCACAATATTTTTCGTGTCCTTTTCTTTTTCGTCGGTTTTTAGCAACGTGTGCTTGCCTATAGCCAAGCATAGGGAATACATTAATGAGCAGTCTAGTGGATCCACATGCATGAGTAAACGATTGGTAGAGAAGTGCTGTGCATCCAATCCTACACAGAAATTAAGTAGAGTCCAAGGAACGATCATGAATCTAGGTCCCATTAATCGTAATATATGTTGTATATGAATGTATTTTTCAACTCTAACGGTTGAGTAATTTACTGAGTATTTCTTGATCTCCACTTCTAATGCGTTTAGTTGAGGAAGATATTTCTGATGTACGAGATAGTTGCTTGCTTCCACTCTAAGGTACGAGATAGTTGTTCCTTTACCAGCTATATACATATAAACTGTCCCACTGTTCCACTCTTGACATTGACAGCTGAATGCCTACATTATTCTCAGATTTCATCTTTAGATTAAAGCAAGTAACTTTAAAGATAAACACAATCGTAAAAATAACTCAATACATAAAACATAAAATACTATTTCAAAAGTCGGTTGTCTGATATTTCATCTCTACAATTATTGACTTGAAAAAAGCTAAAGTTAAAATCTCATTCTGGTCCTAAAAGAATCATCATCTTTGTCCACAAATTTTGTTGCCGAACATTCATTTGCACAAAGCTCGCTTTCTGTAATATATACAGCTTCAATATACTTAATATTTCAAAGTTAAAACGAATCAAATCAAAATATAATAAAAAGCTTAAAGATCTGTTCATATACATTATGGCTAAACGAATGGACGTAAACCTTACATCGTCTCATTATTTCTAACCATAATTTGCGATATAACTCGAACGGATCGAACCCAATTACGATAATAGGATTAGAGTCGAGAATAAAAGTTTGTTTTTGTAGACATTCATATAATAAGAAAGAAATGGGCAAAGAAAGAAAGAAAAAGTTAAAAGAAAAGTAGTTTATACGAAAGCACAAATGGTGGTAGTGCGCTTACGTGAGTTGCCTTCAACTTTGTATGTCATGCATTGAAATCAAAAGCTTACTATTTTGAGCAAGTTCTTGTATGGCCAATAGCTTTGGATTCGAAAAGACAAAAAGTTGGCAAAGGACAAAATTACAAACATATTCTCTCTTGTCAATATCTAATCTTCAAAACCATCCCCTATCTTTATTAGTACCTACTTTGATTCTTTATGTCTCCCTCAAATTTACTTTTTTGCATGTTATTACTTTCTTCGGTCTCTTCTTTTTAACTCGCTCGATCGAGTATAATTTAAATTTATATGATAGTTATGTGTCGTTAATAATTAAGCTATACTCACGTGGATTATTTCCCTCTTCTTTTTCCATACGAGACTTTTATCATCCAACACCTCCACTCGAGCAAAGTACGCCTCCCCTTAATCGAGGTTCGACTCCTTTTTCTTTTGGAGTCTTAGTCATTTTTTACTATGTATTCGAGGATGCTCGACTCCTTTTTCTTTTGGAGTCCTTTGTTCGACATTTGAGGATTTACCAATCTATTAGCACGACTAAGTTTACGACCTGACTCTGATACCATGTTAGATGAACACGACTGTTCACAATGGTATGATATTGTCCACTTTGAGCATAAGCTCTCATGACTTTGCTTTGTGCTTTCCCAAAAGGCCTCATCCCAATGGAGATAGTATTCCTAGATTATAAACCCATGATCATTCCCTAAATTAGCCGATGTGAGATTTTCATCATCCAAACATCTACGACTGAGAAATCAAAAGTTTGAATCTCGGCTTGTATTGGGTTAGGGTTAATTAAGAAATATTGTTGTATTGACATCCGTTCCTTCTGGTAAAGAGAAAGTTATCCACATGCATTACGGGGTTTTACGGTCTTCTCCCTCACATAGTAAGTAAACGTTCACGTGGACAAGCTTTTTAGAAAACGTTCGAGAGTTATGAAAAGAAAAAAAAACGAATCTTGTTAAAGGAAGTTGTATTGTGAGAATGGAGAGTTTGAGTAACTTAAGTAGGGATACGTCTTTTTTAAGGACATCATTTGGAACATACATCGACCCAAATGACATGATATCTTAAATTCTATTCTTACTTACGACATCTTATTTGTTGATCATGTTGTTCTCTTTACAATATTCTTTCTTAATTGCTTTACTTAATATTTCGAACAATATTAGATTCTTTGTCGTTATTATTGATTGAATCCAAAATGGTCCATGTATACGAATGAATTATTATGACATTTAAATGAGAGCGATCCTGAGAATATAGTAGTTTACTCATCATGTATTTCTTTATTTTTTTTTGTGGCTCAATCATAAGTCAAACGTGCTTGATTTGAAAGAAATACTATGACCCAAAAAGCATTTTGGTGGCTCAATCATAGGTCAAACGTGTTCTGACTTAAAAGAAATGCTTTTACCTAGAAAGCATTTTGGTAGCTCAATCATAGGCCAAACATGTTTGGCTTAAAAGAAATGCTTTTACCCAGAAAGCACGTGAGTAGCAAAAAGCATGCTAAACGAACTCATGTTGATTTGTATCGATATCCAACTCCTTGTCTGAATCATGAATATGAGTTGTTATGATCCTGGGTTATCTCTAGTCTGAACCGTGGGCACGAAACGTTACGAATATGAGTTATCCCTATTGAGTTTGTGTTGGTTTATATGGATATCCAACTCCTATTCTAAATCATGTGTACGAGATGTTACAAAAATTGTTTATCCTTGTTAGCTGTAAAGCGAGAATTGCTTCCTCTATAAACTTGGAACTTCCCGACAATATGCATCGTCACGTACCAAATGAGTATAACTAGCATGCTAGTGACGAACTAGTTCTAACTATCTCGAAAAGTATGATTGAATTTGTAAATTAATCAAATTCAAATCATCTCTCCTCCTCCTTCACCACTCTTCAATAGTTGGATAATATTCTTAGATGATGGAAGAACAATTCAAATGATTCGTGGGGCTTCCACTTCCCCAAAGATACCTTTGAATAGAGTCAAATTTTTGCTTTTTGGTTTGGCCAATAAAACCCTAGACGATTGTTACTATATTTACAAGAAAAATTATGTCAAGAGAATAACAATTAAATAACTAAGAAAGAATTTGTCATGTTCATGATAGCTATAAGAATTTTGAATCTTATCTTTTCCCATTACAAGTGACCCAATTAAATGAATATGTCATCAACCAAAGGTTTCTACAATATTCCCTTTCGTAAATTTGAAAAAAATGAAGTATGGGGACGAGATCACACAAAAAATGAAGTATGGGGACGAGATCCCACGAAAAATGTAGATATGTCGTATGGGGGGACGTGAATCACGCAGGTGCTATTAGATTCGTCCTATGGAGGGGATGTGGATACACATGGGTAATCATTGGAGTTGATAAGCATAGGGGGTCGCACCCTCGACTTTTGGTGACTGTATGGTTTTATGGAATGAGTTCGTCAGCTATCCTCCCATGGATGACGAGCAGGCTAGCCACACGCTGTACTATCCCCATCAGGAGAGAGTTCTATGAGATAGCGCCTCGACCCAAGATACCGATTACACACTGCCTAGGGAAAGCAAGCTACCTAAGTCAAAAACAAAAGAGTAGTTCACTTTAGAGATTAGACTTGTTGCTTGACTTGCGACGCCAGAAAAGGGTGAACCAACTCTTCTGAACCCAGAATTGACCCATGAGTAGTTAAAGTATCGCTTGAAACTTTGAGGCACCCCAGATGCAATCGAGACTAGGCTCGAACTTCCTAGAACCCAAAGTAAAGCTCATGAATACCTATTAAGATAAGGATGCGATGAGAGCGTGCAAGTAGGTTACTTACTGAGTATTTTTATGCTCACCCTCTCCTCCTTTCTTTTTCAGGTATTTTGTTAAGAATGAGAAATAGAAAAGGAATTGGAATTGAAGGTGTGTATTCTCATAAATACAATACAAGCTAGCAACTAATACCTACCAGTAAAATATAAACTAATTAAATATTGAGAATAAAATAAAAATATAAACTAATTAAATATTAGAAATAAAATAAAATATACTATAAATATTAAAATATAATATCTCATATTCCATAAATAACATATTCTATAAATATTATATCTCAACATATTTGCAGGCATATCCCCTACCCAGGTTATATATTGTAAGCCGTTATTATCTCTCTCTTGCTTGCTTATATAACGTCTCTTTCTAAAATCTCTCTCTGCCCTGGTTTTCTAAACCCTTCTTTTAAAACCGAGGCTAGAGGCTCGATCATACGTCACTTGGCTGTAGACGACGCAAGAACAAATTGGCTTAGCTCACTTGTCGTTGGAAAGTGAGTGTCGCACAATCGCTAGTCCGCTGTCTTCAAAAGTGCGATTGTGTCAAGTGGTTCTAATGAGGTGGAGGACTAGTCGAGATTTGTGTGGCCATAGAGGGGTCTTTCCTGAGTGTCCGTTCATTTTTGTATTTCTATTTGTAATTGTACCCTAAACATGTTTCCCTGTTTGTAATAAATTTGAACAACATCGTCTTGTAATTTAGATTTTATTTTGTATTTAACTTTCGTGTTGTTGTCTTTATTTGATTTAAATTTATCTTTATTTGCTATTGTTTTCGTCTTTTTATCTTGGCCTGAGATTTGAAACCTTGAAAATCGGGTCATGACAGGGTTGACCCAACCCTATGTTACCCTATTTTTAAGATTATTATAAAAATTAAGAATATTTGACGTTTGTAACCGATATTAGTGATATATTGTGACTTGTGAATATTTGACATCTGAGATTTAGGAGAGATTTTAGTTATTAATATAACATGTATAATAGACAAATATAATTTTTTTAAATAATTCAAAAACTCAACCCCAAAATTCTATTGGGATTGCTACCGTCACCAACCTAACCAACTTATAATTTTGAGTAATTTAAAAGATTTTTCCAACCCAACCTAATCTAATCCATGTGCACCCATATGTTCGATAATTTTTTTTTAATTAAATTTCAATATCGATGCTTACTCGTAGGGTTATAAATGAAATCATAATTCTACATTGGTCAGTGTCGAAAGTTATATATAAATGAAAAAACGTCTTCATTGTCACGAGGCCTTCTTTAAATACTATATTCAAAGTTGATAGTATTAACCGTTCTTAACCGAGAACACAAAATAAACAACTGGATGTGATTATGCTCGAATATAGAAGAATAATAAGAATAATAGTCTTTTTCTTTATTACCTTTGCTCGATAGATTCTATCAAATATATCTATATCGAATGTTAAAATTTTAATTTTGGAGATTCTTATTTTTATTTTATGTTATTTTTTGCTTTCTTCTTCTTTATCCCTTTTTGTTTTCTAGAAAATTCCAAATCTAGTTTTGTGAGTGATAGTATTCGTACGATTTTATCCTTCATCATTTCTTAAGAATTCCACCTTCCTAACATAGAAACCTAGAAATATGTTTGAGAAGCACTTCTCAAATGAATTAGCACGATCGACTAAAGTTTTTGTATCGACTCATGTCCATAATTTAGATATAGGATTCAAAATTTGGATTCAATACCTAATAGTTTTGACATTTCCGTGCATCTCTGAGTTTTGACGACAGGGTCACGTTACTTACGTTCAACTATAGAGTTCTTATGATTGAGTCACCCGAAAGAAAAGTGCATGCGAGATCCCACGTCGGTTGGAGAGTGAAATAAAACATTTCTTATAAGGGTGTGGAAACCTCTCCTTAGCAAATGCGTTTTAAAACCGTGAGGCTGACACGATACGTAACTGATTAAAACGGACAATATCTGCTAGCTGATACAGTATACTAGGTAATAACTTTCAGTTTTTTTTATGTCTTTCTTACCTATCCTACCTTCTGGATCTTTCTCATTTCGATATGGTCTCAATTCATACATGTACCCTTCCTTTACTCAGAGTGTCATGTGTGCAGTGGAAGCATGATGGACTCATGGTCCTTTCTCATTCCGGTATGGTCTTGGTTCATTCATGTACCATTTTTTTACTCGAGTGTCTATGCGCAACAAAAGTGTAGTGGACCCATAATCCATATGCCTCACGAGGCTCGATTACCTAAAATCAAAAGTAAAGGTTTGCCCTAAAAGAAATTGGGGAGGAATATTGTAAATGAAACAAAACAACCGACAAATATAAAAACATGAATGGGTAAATTAGAGTTTAAGGAAAGCCTATTATGTCGGTTGAATATAGGTGTGCCTCACGTGCACTTAGTTATTTGACACTCCACTCACTACTTGGTCAATGGATAAGCTAAAGCTCAGTGTTGTATTGGAAGCCTTAAAGCTTGTTTATAGGAAAGGTGGAGTAACAATGGAAGAAAGTTTGTAAGATAATGCAAACTTTATCGTCTTCATAAATAAAAATCTTTGTTATTGTCAATAACAAAAGCTTCCTCTTTGTTATTGTCAATAACAAAAGCTTCCTCTATTGACCCAAAACCACAACCCATCACTTGTTGATGCATTTGCAAGCCATTGAAGAGGATTACAACGATCCGGATTCAGTACTTAATAGCCCCAATATTTCCTTACATCCCTTGCAACAGGGTCACGTTATTTACTCATAACTTCTAAGAGTGAAGAATATTGTGCCCAAAATTCAGATCAGGATTCAGTACCTAATGACCCCGACATTCCCTACATCCCTTGCAATAGGGTCACGTTATTTACTCCTCACTTCTAAGAGTGAATATTATCGTGCCCAGAATTCGAAATAGGATTAGATACCTATTGACCCTGTCATTCCCTACCTCCCTTGCAACAAGATCACGTTATATACTCCTCACTTCTAAAAGTAAAGACTATCATGCCCAGAATTCAGATCAGGATTCGGTACCTAATGACCCTGACATTTCCCTACATCCCTTGCAACAGAATCAACGTTATCTACTCATTGCTTCTAAGAGTGAAGACTATCCCCACAAAACAACACGAGTCCTTCTAGCACACTTTGTTCTCACTCACATGCATCTTAGGAAAATTCCTAGGAGGTCATACCTAGAATTGTTCCAAGCAAAACACGCTTAACTATGAAGTTCATATGATTGAGTTACTGAAAAAGAAGGAGCATCAACTTAAGCCTTTCTTAGTCATCATATCATCATGATTGCTCTCATTAAGAATATGATCCCAGTTCATTCATGTACCCCTCATTTACTCAAGTGTCACAAACTACACTACAGAAACTCAACACAAGATATTCTACTCTAATACCATGTTAATTCACTAATTAACCCAAAAGCCAAAATAAATAAGCTACGATAAATTAAAACTATCAAACTAGCTTTGATAATACACGTATGAGAATATAGACATGATATCAATCTGATAAAGCTCAACTCACTAAATTAAACCAACAAAACGCGTGAACAATTATGTACATTCGATGAACTCGAATCTATAGATACATACAACTTATTACGTTTATAGTTCAACTCAATCTAATTATAACCCTAATATACGAGTTGTAAAATGCCTTAAAACAATATTCGAGTAAGAGGTGTGGTGGTGGCTTAGCCATTCAAAGAATTCATGGGACTTTCACTTTCTTTTCTCAAATCCTTGCTCTTTGGTTCATCAAACACAAAGAGTACTATAAGTAGAAACAAAATAAAACAAATATCACATGTAATGCATCGACGTTTTAACTTCTTTGCTTGTCTTAACTTGGAATCTTATCTTGCAAATTTATATGGACCAAAGCAAATGCACAAAAGTTGACAAGAAACTCCATACAAACGTATAAATATTCCTTTTGAAAGCGATGAATGCACAACAAATAAGTGATATTCCAACAAATTTCACTAGTGATTACATGAAATTTTGTGAAATTGATGCATATGTTGATGATGTTTTGATTTTTAATCCATGTTTCTTTTGGCTCGTCATTGTGTTTTATCGAAAACTCGTGTTTAGATTTGTATAAATGACCCGTAATCCAGCGTCCTTATTGGCACATCGCCTCGTGTCTACCCCCTTCGGGGAAGAGCGAGAAGGCTGGGACGAGAAGACTGGCACATTGTCCGGTGTCTTACTCTGAGACTATTTGTAATGACCCAAATCCACTGATAGTAGATATTGTTCTCTTTGGGCTTTCCCTTTCGGGCTTCCGAAAAAGACTTTAAAACACGTCTACTAGGAGAAGGTTTCCACACCCTTATAAAGGGTGATTTATTCTCCTCCCCAACCAATGTGGGACATCACAGTAAGTAACCCTATTTCTTGTCATGACATGACTTTGGTCTCTACTTTTAGTCTCTACAAAATTGCATGTGTAATACTTTTCTACACTCGACCTACATAAGCGCACATGGACCCCAGGTGAGCTCATATACATATCCCTGGACTTGGTCTTTGACCGATGTACCTTGGGATTGTAAGCAACAATCATGGATCTAAACCCTAGTGATCCTAGACCAAAAAAAAAAAAAAAAAAAAAATTATGGAGTTAGTATATAGACTTCTCGAGTATATAGTCCATGTTTGTAGCAACCTATATGTCCTGGAAACCTAGTAGACCTCCACAACACCTTGAAATGACCAAGATAGCTCTCTAGATTGCTAGTAGGGTGAATGATGTCACTAGAGTCTCCCACTCTATCCATCTAGTACCTACCCCAATAGCATTATTAGCTATGTAGGTCAGACCCAATAGCCCCTTGCCAATTGGTAGGTCCTCATGAGCAATATGTTGCGCTAAGCCTAGGCCATTAGGGAAATATGTCGAGACAACTAGGTATTTACCTTGTGCAAATGGAAAGAATCTCCTGAGTAGGGTCTTTGTGTTGTAAATTGATCGTAAGATGGGACATGAGACCATACAGATTGATATAGTAGTTGGTTGACACACGAAGTTGCTCTCCCTAACTAGGGTTACATCATGGTCCCGTGCAAGGGCCCACTAGCTAACCTTCCCTGAATTATATTCAAATCAACAAACGTCATACTATTCCACCAGATTATATAGGCAGCACCTCAACCCAGGATGTCACTCTTTCACCGTGTAGGCAAAGCAAACTATCACAATCAAAATACATAAATGTTAAACAACCTACCCATGTCCCAAGGAGCATGAATGAGTCAAGATAACTATTTTAAAATTAGGATAGTTTTAGAGATTAGGTCTTAACTCCCTAGAGACTAAAGAAAAAGGGTGCAATGAGTGCCTAAAATCAGGTTGCTTGCTGATTATTTTTATATTCACCCCACTCTTTATTATTTTTCAAGTGACTGACCACTAGTCAAGGTGGGGAGCACTCGAGAGCTGCGAAGTCACAAAAAGGGTTGTCTTTGGCTGTCAGTTCTGTAAGTGTATTTTGAGTCTTTTTGCATTTATTTGAACTTGAACCCAAAACTCATTCCCTATTTACAATTAAACTTGAACCACACAGATTTGTATCAGATTTCGATTTATTTTTAATTATGTTGTTGTTTATTCAATATTGTGCAAATTTTTACCTTATTTTATTTGTCTTTGCCTTTCTCTTCTGAGTCCCGATCCAAGATTCAAAGTCTTAAAAATTTAGTCGTCCTCTAATTAATCGAGTTCCTAGTACACTTAATTATCATAAATATAATTACTCTAGAGTGAAAAATAAGGGAATGAAATAAGCAAGAATCAAAACAAATTAAAAAAAAAATACCACCAAAGTACAAAAGTAGGTGGCATAAAGAAGAGAGATGAACATGAACATAATAAAGTGAAAACTTTTCTTATATCCTACCCGAATTCATGGACTCAATTAATGACATTTTGTTACTGGAATGGAAATGTGACGCTCGAATAAATTAGAGTTATTTGAATAAACGGAACCAATATTTGAATAAGGATATGTTAAGAAATATGAGAGCTAAAAAATGAGAGTTAAATAAGAACAATCTTAAAATGAATGTGAGCAACGACAAATAGGTAACATAGTCATGTTGCTGAGATGCAAGAAAATGTTTAGCTATTAAGTGTTAAATTTGAATTCTAAATTTTCATTTGAACCGAGGACACCTAAGCTCACCGCTAACAAACATTGTCTGTTTTAGTCCGTTATGTATCGCCATCAAAACGGAGAATCAAGGACACCCAAGTTCACCGCTAGCCGATATTATCCGTTTTAGCCCATTACGTATCATCGTTAACTTCACAGTTTTAAAACACGTCTGCTGTGGATAGGTTTCCACACACTTATAAGGAATACTTCGCTCCTCTCTCTATTCAATGTGAGATCTCACATCAGTGTTTCAATAGATCCACTAAACTTCATAATCTCATGTAATTGAACTTCAATCGTAACAAGTTCCATAACGAACTCGTATATTTTTATAAAGTTCATAAAAAAAAATATGAAAAAACTGAAAGAAAGAAAAGCACATAAAACTACAAAGAATCATGATAGAGACATGGAGAATGTGAAGAATCTCTAGTTGACGACAGATAACAATGGTAGGTACCCCTCAAAAAGGATATAAATAAGGGATTGCCCTTCAATAACTTCTTCACCAGACAATTACGCATCTTTTCAGCTCTCTCACGTACTACCATCCTCTCGACGCCATGCCGAGAGACCGTGACCCTTTGGTCGTTGGGAGAGTCATCGGCGACGTTATCGACTCGTTCACGAAGTCCATTTCGATTAGGGCTACTTACAACAACAGGGAAATTAGCAATGGCTGTGAGCTCAAACCCTCTCAAGTTGTCAACCAGCCAAGAGTTGAGATTGGTGGCACTGACCTTCGCACCTTCTTCACTTTGGTAATTCCTTTGTTCTTACTTTTTCACTGTTGGCTCTGCATTTTTTTACCCTTTCATTTCACTTTGTTTGCTATAGGTTATGGTGGATCCTGATGCTCCTAGCCCTAGTGATCCTAATCTAAGGGAATACTTGCATTGGTACGTCCACTTTTTTTACCTTTTCATTTTTTTACGGTGTCCGAGAGGTCATCATAATATAACCGACAATTTTACACATTAAATGTGAAAAAAAATATTTGTACGACTGCTTCACTTTTGCATCTTAGGATCATTAAAACGCAAACATTTTTCTGATATATATATTTGATCGTTATTAAGAGTTAGGTCAGACCTCATTGAATACTTTTTCATCTCGGGTAATTTTTCTTTTTACTTTTTCCAAGGAAGGTAACCTATTTTTTTTTCGAAAAAACGAATCATCCTTTCTAATAACCTATCATAACGCTCATCCATACGTACATTATTTTAACTTGATCACGAATTCTTTTTATAGATTAAAAGTTTAAATTTTTAATGTTAATAATAATTTTTAAACATTATTGTATTTAAAATATGATAAAGTAAAGAATGGAACCATCGATTCTTAGGATGTAAATTAGTGTCTTACCAATAAGTTATGTTCGAATAGAAACATAGATGTCTCTAGAATTGAAGATTGTCAGTGTCCTTTCGTGACGAACTGAAGCCTTGTTCTAAAAATTTAAGAGAATCAAAGTCTAATAATGAATTAAATTGATAGTTTCGGGGCACGTGCCCCTTTAACTCCAACGTGGATCTATCCCGATGTAAATGTATATAATTGTTTCGGTTCGATTTGCAGGTTGGTGACTGATATCCCAGCTACAACTGGAGCGAACTTTGGTATGTTATCTTTATGTTTCTGAACATTTTTGTTTATGCCATCAAGTTTATTAAAAGTTTGATAGGGATGCCTCATAACATTATATATTCCTTAACAGTATTAAAGTACTTTGGAAAAGAGATCCCAAAAAAATTAAATTAACTTTTTCTTCCCGTCAATTTCTATATCACGAATATGAAAATTTGAACATCTGACTTTTAAGCATATCTGTGCACACTCTTCCACAATAAATGTGAGATCTCACGAGATCTCACGTTAGTTGGAGAGAGAAACGAAACATTCCTTATAACAGTATGTAAATCTCTCTATAGTAGATGCATTTGAAATCTGTGAGGCTGATGACAACACATAACAGACTAAAGCGGACAATATCTACTAGCGGTGGGCTTGAACTGTTATGAATGGTATCAAAGCCTTGTCACCGAGCAGTGTGTCAGCGAGGACGTTGGGTCTCCAAGGGAGATTTGGGAGAGAGAATGAAACATATTTTATAAGAGTGTGGAAACCTCTCCCTACACTCTATCCCCAGTAGATGCGTTTTAAAACCATAAGGCTAACGGTGATACGTAATGGGCTAAAACGGACAATATGTACTAGTGGTGGACTTGAACTGCTACAAATGGTATCAAAGCATGTTACTGAGCGGTGTGCCAACGAGCACATTGGGTCTCCAAGGGAGATTTGTGAGTTCCCACCTCAGTTGAAGAGAAGAACGAAACATTCCTTATAAGAGTGTGAAAACTTCTCCATAGCAGACACGTTTTAAAACCGTGAAACTGACGGTTATACGTAACGGATTAAAGTGGACAATATCTGCTAGCGGTGAGCTTGGACTATTACAAATGGTATCAAAACCCATCATCAAGCTGTATACTAACAAGGTCGCTAGGTCTCCAAGGGAGATGGATTGTGAGATCCCACAACCTCTCCCCAACAGACCCATTATTCATAAATTCTAGTTTCTTCTTTTCTCGAGTTTAATGTCACGTGAAAGCGTAGGACTTGAACCAACTCCGACATCTTAATTTCTATATATATATATATATATCTTAACTAGTTGAGCTATATTAATTGATATGCATTTGTTGTTTGAACAATGTAGGTCAAGAGATCGTGTGCTATGAGAGCCCAAGACCCACGGTGGGTATCCATCGTCTTGTGCTGGTGTTGTTTCGACAGCTTGGAAGGCAAACGGTGTACGCTCCTGGGTGGCGCCAGAACTTCAACACAAGAGACTTTGCAGAGCTTTACAATCTTGGCTTGCCGGTGGCAGCCGTTTATTTCAATTGCCAAAGGGAAAGTGGGTCTGGTGGAAGGAGAAGAACCCAAGATGATTTCTAAGCCCCACTTCACATTAATTAGATTAATATTATAGCCCCTATCATCTATTAATCCTACCTTGCTTTTAGATTAACCTTTATTTTGAGTACACCCATGGATCATAAATAAGCCCAAAATGCATTCCTAATATTGCTCTTATACTCGTTTCGTATGAATCACTGTCTTTTCTTCTTTGTTTTTCTTGTTCGAGTGTTCATGTTGTGCTTTTTTTTTCGTATGAATCAAAGTAGAAGATCAAGATTTTAAGTCCTAATCCTTAAAGAATCTATAGAAAGTTTAACAAAACTTCGAACCGGATCTATGACGTGTAAATATCTTAATCTTAAATCAGGATGATATCTATAGAAAGTGATGTTTATGCTCGAATGATATTGGCAACATCATAGCATAATTAGGATAACTACTCGTTTGCCTGATACTCGATAGAAAATAACACGTCACAACATCCTTATATTCTTTGTGTAATGGAATCAACCTATTATTAACTAAAAGTTTATTGTAGAACAACCCCTAAGGAGCTATCAAATAACATATAGCATAGAAAGAATACAACATGCTCCTCTTATACATAAAACAAGTAAAATGTTTAACATGTCTAACGCATGAATTGACACATCGTGCTAATGCATACTCGATTTTTATTCATGTTCAACGAGTCCACTCGAGTCCATTTTTATCTAAGGCCTCGGTGTTCCTTTTAATAATACAATGAAGTATCACTCTTTGACTAGGTTTATCTGAGACATACTGATATTGTAAGATCCCTCATCGATTGGAGAGATAAACGAAAAATTGTTTACAAGTGTGTGAAAATCTCTCTCTAGTAAATATTTTTTAAAAACTTTGACAGAAAGCTTAAAATGGAAAGCCAAAAAAAGAAGAATATCTATTAGGGGTGGAATTGAGTTGCTATGAATGTCACCATATACATGCTTCTAAATCACGATTTATATCAAACCACATTATAGATAATATCATGCTATCATAACATAGACTCAAGAACATCAGTTATTTAAAACATATAAATAAAAAATTCACATGATATGGTAACTTTAGCCAATTGAATTTAAGAACTCTCATAAACGCGTTGGATATCCAAGCTCCTAGTTTAAATACTAAAACCCCCAATCAATTTGAGTTCGTTCCAAATGATTGAACTTTTGAGAATTTAATCTGACTTATTGAAGAATAAGGTCTTTAGATCTAAATATGTTCAAGAACCTCGAAACAATAAAGAAATTTCTTTAAGGAAAATTAAGATTTGGGTTGCCTTGTTGATAGAATATCAAAAAGAAAGAATGTTTGTCTAATATTCAAATCACTCCACAACCAAAAATTGATTAATCAAATATTTCGCTAAAAGAAAACGTAAGTGCTATTTTTACTGCATTTTCCAAGACTATTATACACAGATAACAAAAAGAAAACATAAATGCTCTTTTTACTACATTTTCAAGGCTCTTTTTACTACATTTTTCAAGACTATTATACACAGATAATATAGATGGTTTTATATACGTTTGATGAGACATTTCAAAAGTTATAACTTTTAATAAAATATCATATTACATGATTGAGATGTCGTGGTGGAGAGCTAACATCATGCATCCCCTTATTACACATTTTGAAGCATTTCTAATCTTTTTGGAGTAGATGTTATTTTTGCAAGCAATCATCCGGCCCATGGAGCATCCATCGGATATCTGATTGACAACAAAATTGATGAGTTTTCATCTTTCATATAGATGAATTTAACTCCAGAGTTCACACATACTAAAACTCATATCGAAATCCCAACTTCTGGGATTATAACTTGGAACCCTACTCAACCCTCTCTCCAAGCTTGGTCGCATCATTCTCTCCAAGCTTGCTAATGCTTCAACTTGGCCATGACACTATCTATCTCAGACCTCATGTGGCTAGATGCGCACCACTTGAAGATCACCACATTTTCGGGCTACGTATGGGGTCATAACCTACTTGTCTTCTTAGTGAGGTTATGACACTATGCGCGTATGGTTTGCACGCGTGATGAACCTCTTTCTGCACGTGTCGACGCGTGCAAGTGCATGTGTGTGAATTGCTCAACCTGATTCAACCTCCAATGAATTATTTTTCATCCCAATTTCAATACTAACCCTAATTTTACTCGAATTAAGACCTACCAAAGAAATTTCATAATTTTTAGAGCTCCTTTAACGAGAGAGAGAAAAAAAAAAAAAACCATATATTTGAAGCCGTTTGGGAGTGGGTAATGCAAATCTAAACTCAATTTAAAAGATACAAAATATTGTCTATGAATAATAGCTGATTTAAATTATAAGGCTAACTTATAAAATGTCAATAATGCAGGTAGACAACACTTCACTTTTAAATTTTGCTTCTAAGGCTAAAAACACTTTCACCCCAAGAACCCATTCAAAGCTGCAATGGATTGTTCATAAGCAGATGAAACTAATTTATGTTCAGACATAATGAAGCCCCCACATTCAACCAAGATTTAAGAGTTACATACCTATGCTATTGAGTATCCAATTGTCTCTGCTTTTTCTTCTTGGATCCACCAGAAAGAGCAGCTTTTATCTTTGTCCACTCGGCTACCGACCGAGAATTTCTCATAAACGGGCAGCAAGTTTCGACGCTTTTAGCATCAAATGAACCTGCTTCCTGTGGTTTAATATGCCTCTCAATAACTTCGGTGGGAGAGGGCTCATTTTCTTGCACTGCAGGTTGGTCATTCTTCTTGACATCATAACAGGCAGTTTCATCTTTTGCAATTACAAATGCAGCAGATTCATCTGCCGCAGTACTTCGACTTTCCTGTTCTATTGAATCATTATTTTCGCTTGGCGCAAAGAGATTAACATTGATGACATCGGATTCCCTTTGTACCTGTTTTTCAGAAGTATTGTTTGATAAAATTTGAGTAATACTGAAGGAGGTGGCTTCCTGGCTAACTAATTGTGTCCATGAAGATTTTTTCTTCCATGCAGCGCCTCTTCCTTTATTCGAGGTGACATTCGGAATGGTATTTTCGGCTTCTGGGGAGCTCTCCACAGATTTCATTTCTTTTGATTTGCTTTCCAATATTGCATCAGTTGCAGCTAGATTCGGATCCTCAGCTTCTGTTTGCTCTTGATCTGCTGATGATGCAGTAGGCAGTGCATCTGAAATGCAGAACGAAACATTGCTATTCGCGGGTTTCGTTTCATCTTTTTTTCTTTTCAATACTGCAGCAGTAGCAAGGTCGCTGTTTCTGTTTGGAGTTGAATGAGCTCGATTCGGATCAGCAGCTTCTGTTTGCTCTTGATCTGCTGAAGACGCAGTAGGCAGTGTGTCTAAAATGCTGAACGAAACATTGCTATTCGCGGGTTTCGTTTTATCTTTTTTTCTTTTCAATACTGCAGCAGTAGCACGGTCGCTGTTTCTGTTCGGAGATGAATGAGCTAGACTTAGATCATCTGCTTCTGGTTGCTCTTCATTTGCTGAAGGAACAGAAGGCAGTATGTCTGAGATGCTGAATGAAGCCTTGCTCTTATCACAAATAAGTGTTTTCCATGAAGATTTCTGAGAACGTGAAGATTGGATCGGCATTGCTTGATCAGGAGCTTGAGGCCTCGAGGGTCCAACTGGCTCATATGCTGGATTTGTGTTCCCCTTTCCACTGCCAGTAGAGATATTGGGCACATATTCATTACCATCAAATTCCTCATTGGTAACCGATTTCCTTTTCTTGCTTTGAACTCTGCTATTACCTTTCTGATCCCTGGCCGCACCCTGAAACGATTCACTTTTATAAGTATACCTCGACCGCAAAGTTCAAGATGATAAAACTCGAATGAAATATAAAAAACCCAAAATGCTTCAACAAACCCTTGAGATAAACATACCCTCTCAAACATATCTTAAAACGTAAAGGAAAAAAAGATAAAATGGCGATGGTGATAGCATAATTCTTAACCTTACTGTTCCCATGAGCTTTGAAACTTTTACTTCCACTGTTCAATGGTAAAGGTTTGGAATTGGAGCCACTAGCCATTACATTAAGCACAAGGTTATCTTCATCACTATCCTCTTTATTATCTTCAAGTGGTTGATTATCGGTCAATATCTTAGAGTTGTCTTTATCCTTGACTGCCATGGTCCCATTACAATTAGCATGAGAAGCTTCCTGCCTCTCGAAGAGCTTGTTCAACACTGTATTCATCATCTTGATTTCATCTTCATCAATTCCACCATTCCCAGCATCCAAATCTCCTGTTTTTGTGTCCATGGATTTGCCAGTGGGATCAGAAACATTATGCTCTTCACAGTCACAAAAATGCACAGGAAGAGGAGGCACCTCAACATGTGGAAAATCATATTTGTGAGTTCCTGTACCACTAACTGGAAAAGACTTCACCTGTAAAACAAATTCTTACTTAAGAATCTAAAGAACAGTCATTGATTGAATCATCTCAAAATGAAAACTTTGTAAGCAAAGAATTACCTCTCCTAAACTTGGAAAGAAAATCTGAATGTGCTCTGATTTCGCAACATGCTCTGTAGACTCTGGAGCAGAAGTCTCCAGGTCTGCACCATCATCATAATTCATAATTTCAGCATCTTCCTCCCACTCCCGCCTCAAGCGAGCAAGATAATGTTCCTTAGCTTTCTCAAGCCTCAATTTTCCTCCTTTCCAAGCACATCCATTGTACTTTGTATAAGAATAACGAACTTTTCAGCAACTAAATTAGGAACGCGCTATCTAATTCATGAAGAGGTACGGAAAATGCAAAAATCGAACTACTATTAGGTTAAAATCGCAACCAGATAGCGAGATAGGCATATGAACACACATTCAAGAGAAAACATAGCCAAAATCGGGAAAAAGAAACAACGTAATGAGAGTTCGGCAATGGAATCGAGGAGAAAAAAACTTACAGTGCTGAAGAGTTTGGAGATGGACGATTGGGAGGACGGAAAGAAATCAACGTAAGCGAAGCTGCGAGATTTGGAACGAATGAAATCGACGGCCTCCACCACGCCGCCGACGCTCTGAAAAACCTTTCTGAGGTCGTCTTCAGTCATGGAAGCACCTAGTCCTCCAACGTAAATCCTCATCTTAGTGGAGGCGCTTTCTTCTTCTTCCATGGCTTTTCTTCTTCTTCCTTCTCCTAGAGCTCGCAGACCCAGCAGTCGCCCAATAGGGACCCCTCTGAAATATGGCGAAGCCCCAACTTTACGAAAATAGCCTTAGGGTTATTTGAAATTGCTTTTTATTTTATTTATTTTAAAAATATCGTTAAATTTCAAAAAAATTCTTAAATATTTATTTATTTCATAAAATACCTTTAAACTTTTAATTGGTTTCGTATTATCTTTATTGATTAAATTATACCAAATATTTTTGAATTTTTTTATAAAAATACAAATTATTTTTTAATTATTTATTTCATCTAAAAAAACAGAACTAAAATTATTTACATAAACAATTTTAAACCTAAATTTATTTATTTTTTTCTTTTAAGAAAGAAAAAAAAAATCCCAATTGGTATTTTTCAGGGAAAAAAAATTGAAATTGAGAAATAAAAATGAAATTTTTATTGTCATTGACCAAACCAAGCCCTAAAATTTGGGCCTTGAAGGTTTAGAACCCTAAAAAGACCATTTTTATTTACAACCAAACAAAAGGGTGTCTCAAGGTCCTCACATGGGCCATCCCAAAATTCCGTACGCAAATTCGCCGAGCAGAACGTTCCAGAATAGCCTCGTTGAATCTCGTGCGAGGCCTTGAGCTGCGGCTAGCGCCATTTCTACGAAAAGCAAAAAGCAAAAGGCCTGCATCTCCCCCGTAATTCAAAATCTTCAGGAAGCTTCTTCTAAGAACGCACAGATCCACGTCCACCTTCGTCTTTGGTGTTCAAATTTGGCGTGCGCTTGTTCAAATCATCAGATATTGTAATCTTGGTGATCGGGCAGATTGGAAGAAGCTTTCCTTTATTGGGTTCGCGATGGAGAATGGAGCAGTTTCTTCCGAGACTCAACAGGGGGCGTCTTACACCTACTGGGTCAGAGAGACGCGAGAGGATGCGGCTCCACTTCCTGTCCCTCGTAAGCTCTCGGCTGACGACATTATTGCTTCTCAAGCTTCTCAGCCTCCCACCCTTGGCTCCGTCTGGAATCGGGTATGTTTCGTTTGTAATGGTCATTCTTGTTGATGAAATATGGACATTTTGATTTCTTTAAGGATTAATGTTAATTGTATGGGTCGTGTGGCTGGGAGGAATATAGCGTTTGAGATAATATCTGAACTTGGAAATTGAAGTCCTCTCCAAAATAAAAGGAGTCTCGAATTTACAGCAAAAAAGTTGAAATGGTATCACATCCTTTATAATGAGAAAGATTTGAAAGGAATGTTGTTTAAATTTTTTTTGTTAGAAAGAAGGTTTGTTAATGTTCTTGAACTTGAGACAATCTAGACTTCGTTAATTTTCTTTGATCCATTCGGTTGGGTAATGTCGATATCATGAATAAAGTTAAAAGTGGGGAACGAAGTTAGAATTTCGTTATGATTAACTTGCCTGTTTTAGATATGGTCAGCAACTTAGATTCCCATACATGGAAGGCCACTAAATGATTGCCTTTTGATGATCTATGTTTCTTTTCTTGGCTTTTCTTGGCTAAGTGGCGTTTGCACGTGTCTGATGAATTTTGTTGTTAATGTTATTTGTTTTTTCTACCTTTGTAGGCTGGAACTTGGGAGGAGAAGAACTTGAATAAATGGGCGAGTGATAGAATGAAGGTTGGTGACCTCAACAAGCTGCAATATTATTGTACATTTTTTATTACGTTCTTTCTGTTTATCTGCTGTTGTCTTTTTCTAACACGATTTCTCTCTTTCCCCACCTTTATTGTAGGACTTGCTAATGTCAGTAGATTCCTTGGAGTTCTCCAGTGGTAAAGCTGAAATAGAGGATGTATCGAAGTGTGTTGGGGATGTAAGTTCTCGGAAGTCTTTCTATTAGAATAGGTCCATATGAATGCTTGTTTTATATAGTCAACTGTGAATGTTTTTGGTGGGATTTGCAGTATGAACAAATCAAACAAATCTGTACCTGCTTATGGTGGTATAATTCTTGAAATAAAATTAGTCCCTGTCGTTTATTCTTAATTATTTGTTGATTTTAAGTTGAGTAGATATGGAAAATTCTTGAAATATAATGGGGTACATTGAAAATATCATGTTGGATGTGTATTGGTTTTTGGAGTATTCTGTTCAAGTTCATTTCTTACATTTGCAGCATAGCATCACTATGAAATAGTAATACCAGTTGAGTTGTAATTTGGATGACTTTACTATATCTTTTGCTCATGTTTTTGGTTTCTCTCTGGAATATCTTGCTATTTGTATCTGTTTAGTTCTTTCATTCCTTACTTTTCCTTGCCCTAATTTGATTTAGAATCAATATTTCAAAATTAAAGGATAAGACTTGTTGCTTCTTTGATGTTATTGGCATCTAATTGCAATTTTCTTAGGTTATTTAATTTTAAATGATAATTGGGTGCGCATCTACTGCTTTCACATATTTCTTATTGAATCCTTTTTTGGGCTGGGGAGATGCTTTATGACGTTATCATCCCGCCTTTAGCCTGTTTCAACTATTAATCAATTAGTTTCCATTTCTTATGAAAAATGATGGAGTCTGGGTGTCTAGTGTGTCTATTTCATGGTGTGCTCTGATTCCATGTCTTTTGATCACCTTCTATAACGTAGCACAAATATTGGAGAAGTTTTGAACCGATCTTTATTTAATAATACCCCATTGCAAATTGTTATGGGCCCAAGTTTGCAATCGAGTTATGGGTCTCTTGTAAGTGGAGGTAGCCGGTGTTTGTGTGAGGGGAGACATAAAATGCTTCTTTCGATCTATTTGAATAATTGTAAGGCTCAAATAGAGGGAACCTTAATACTTCTTAGTTAAAGTACTCAAGACTAAATTGATAATTTTTACATCCCATTTTCATTGATGCTTATGACTATTTATACAAGTTGTATAATAATCATTGTTACATCAACGAATCATGGAGGATCATCCTTCTAAAACAAGGGAAATAACTAAAAATAGAAATGAATGTGGAAGACTCCTCCTTTAACTGCATAAAGAAAAATTCAACCAATGGGTTCCATACATGACTGCTTCTTTTTGGCATGAGTGTAATGTGTGTACACTTGTAGTGACATGTATCACAAACCCCTTGTAATCCAAGGTAAACATGTTTTACCTGGATGGAAACACTCAAAAACCTTGCTGTAAAAATAAAGACCAACCACAGTAACCAACCAGAAACTAGTTAAACAGAGGGAAAAACAGGGTAATAAAAACCAGTAGCTATACAGTAATTCCTACTATATCTACTCCTCCCCCCTTAGAATAACTCGTCCACATATGGTTACTTCCATGTTGTTCTATTCCTCATATGGTTAAAGAAAACTTCACTCGAGAAAGTGCAAGGTCCCATTGCCGCAGTTTGTCTCCACATAGACAACGCATCAAATTGATCTGTGCCTGCAATGGAACATCAATGCCATTTCCCCCTTTTTCTTCTGCTAGAATATCAATGACTCAAATCTCTGAGTATCATGTATTCTACATTCATGTGTGCAGGCTTTTTTGGTGACTGTCCGTAACAAGAAACGTGTTGGTTATACATATGAACTCACATTGAAAATTAAAGGTAGTGGTTAGCTTAATTAGAATTACATTTATTTAACATCACTTTCCTTCCGTTTGTCTATGTATTTACTATCACGATTGTGCATGATATCAGGTGAGTGGACAATTAAACAGGAGAAAAAGACAGTGAAGGGGCATATAGACGTCCCAGAGTTCTCATTTGGTGAGCTAGATGACTTGCAGGTACATTGTTCTTCGTTTCATTAGTGTATTTTGGTGGCTGCAAGTTTCTTGAATGGTCTGGAGTAATAATATAAACGAATTCATCTTTCCAAACGTTAGGCTGTCTTGGATGGTGGATGAATGTAAACAATATATTTCTTGCCTTTCCATGCTTCAGTTTTCCTTGATGGATTCCTCCATATCCAAATAAACCCAGGGAGTTGCGAGCTAATATGTGGCTCATCAGGGCTGATACCTTACCTTTTTCCTTTTGCCTCAATTTGACTTAAATAATTGTTTACGTTAAACTGAGGGCTTAGCCAAAGCTGCCAAACTCAACCAATACTAGCGTCCATTCCATTTCATTGCTAGCTGATATTGTCCTATTTAGGTTAGGTTTTTTCTTTCGAACTTCTTTTCAATGTTTTTAAGATGCATCTGCTAGGGAGAGGTTTCCACACCCTTATAAAGAGTGTTTCGTTCTCTTCCCCAACCGATGTGGGATCACACAATCCATTCCCCTTTAGGGCCCAGCGTCCTCATTAGCACTCGTTCCTTTCTTCAATCGATGTGGGACTACCCAATCCACACCCTTCGAGACTAGTGTTCTTGCTAGCACACCGCCTCGTGTGTCCACCCCCTTTGGGGCTCAGCCTCCTCGTTGGCACATTACCTGGTGTTTAGTTTTGATACCATTTGTAATGGCCCAAGTCCACCGCTAGCCGATATTGTCCTCTTTGGGTTTTTCCTTTCGGGTTTCCCTTCAAGGTTTTTAAAACGTGTATGCTAAGGAGAGTTTTCCACACTCTTATAAAGAATGCTTCATTCTTCTCCCCAACCAACGTTGGATCTCACAGAACTGATCGGAGCAATAATGTTTTAACGATAATATGATACTTTGGATTACTTTGGCTGTATCCTCTTGTGATCTGGCCGGTAAAATTTTACTTTTGAAACATAACAGATGGAAGTGAGATTGAGCGAAGAGAAAGATCTTCTGGGTTCGGATAAGCAGCAGATTTGCCAAGATTTCAAGCGATTCTTGCAGCCCGTTCGTGAAAAGTTGCTTCAATTCGAGCAGGAGCTCAAAGAAAGATAAAAAGGTTCATTCTTAACATGTACCAATTATTTTTGTACTTCCTACGTTTGTTTGGCAAGAATGTCTTATTGGATCATATCACAAGGGGCCATTGAGATGCTAAAATTGTAATGCAACTAAATAACGCTTATTTTGTTGTGGGAACTTAATAGATTCTTCAATGTTTAAGGTACTTTGAGGCCCTTAGATATGATGGGACTGTTATTACTTTTATCAGATCCCTTGTGTGGTTCTAAGTCACTGCATTTGAAGGAATCATATTCATGATTCCATGAATGTGATATCTATATATATATGACAACGGTGGAGTGTAAGAGTATTTCTATTGTTCGGTCATGTTATATAGGTTTGAGTCAGATATTTAATTGCTTCGATTTGAATTATTGGGAGGATGTCTTACTATTATAATATCAAAAGATACAATCATACCAAGATGACAATCAAACCTATTTTTCGGTTCAATAGAAGTCCAAAGAGATGAATAGGGTCCCAAACAATGAGAGATATGTAAAAAACAAGTCTATATGCATATTCCTAAGCCTAATCTTAAATGGAATATAACGACGTAGGGATCTGTAGATCCAGTTTATGAGAGAGGTAAAAACTTAAATGCAAGGTAAGGATGTAGGGATTATGAGAGACCTAAATGGAAGGTAAGGACGTAGGGATTATGAGAGACCTAAATGGAAGGTAAGGATGTAGGGATTATGAGAGATAGGTAAAAATTTATGCTCGGAGATAAAAATCTAAATAGAATGTAAGGATGTGGGATTCATTATATTTACGAGAGATAATCCATTATATTTACGAGAGATAATCCATTATATTTACGAGAGATATGTAAAAGTACGATAGATATATATGCTTGGATGACCTTGGTAATTTTAATTCATTTAGAAGATGGGTTTTCTCTTCATAATTTTATAGCATATAGTGTAATAGATCTTAATGTTATTTTTAAAAGTTAATAAGTATATTTGACAATGATAGTATTTTTTTTAATTTCTTTTAAAGATATTAACTAATTTTAAAAAACAAACAAAATATTAATAATTTCTTCCTAAAATTAACGTTTTTAAAGATATTAACTAACTTTAAAAAAAATTAAGAATATATTTTAAACAAAATATTTTTTTAATTTTGTATTATTAAATTTTTTTTGAAAATTTAGAGTTTTTTTTTTTTTTTTTTTTAATAATAATATTGTTATTAATTTAACCGGAAAAAAATATTATTATACGTTTCTCTTACTTCGTTCGTTGCTCTGCGTCCAAAACCGCATAAAACCTCTCTCACGAGCAGCCATTTCTTCGAGCTCTCGAAACTCCGTATATCAGTTCCAATGGCGGCGAGGAATTCTCTACTGAAGTATATTAGGGTTCACGTACAGGCCCTGCCCAAATCCAATACCCCCATTCTCTATGTCCACCCCTTCAATGCGATTCGACGCCGTCTCTTCTCCGAGGAGGCGAGGGGTTCTTTTCTTGACAAATCGGAAGTCGCTGACCGCGTCATTTCCGTTGTCAAGAAATTTCAGAAAGTCGATCCTTGCAAGGTATGAGAAATACTCTATTCCTTTCATGATTCATTTAATTTAATGTGTCTGATATCAAATTACGCAATTAAGTTTCTGTGAGCTACGCTTTGTGTTTGCAGTGGCTTTTTGTTAGTTTAATAACTTTGAAATTTAGGGTTGATTTGGTTTGTGAGCTACTAGTGAGAACGTATTGTGCGTTTTCATTGTACTTGCAAATTAGGGATGTGTATCTATGTTCTAAAGTATTAAAAACATATTGAAATAGGATGCATTACTCAATAGAAGGTGTCCGTTGTTGGACACGACTCTTCACAATGGTATGATATTGTCCACTTTGAGCATAAGCTCTCATGACTTTGCATTGGGCTTCTCCAAAAGGCCTCATACCCTGAAGATAGTATTCTTTGATTATAAACTCATGATCATTCCCTAAATTAACCGATATGGGACTTTCATCATCCAACACCTCCCTCGAACAAAGTAATGCCTCCCCTTAATCGAGGCTCGACTCCTTTGGAGTCTTAGTCATTTTTTACTATGCCTTCAAGGAGTCTTGACTCCTTTTTTTTTGGAGTCTTTTGCTCGACATTTGAGGATTTACACCAATCTATTGGCACGACTAAGTTTAGGGCATGGCTCTGATACCATATTAGATGAACACGACTCTCCACAATGGTATGATATTGTCTACTTTGAGCATAAGCTCTTATGGCTTTGCTTTGGGCTTCCCCCAAAAAGCCTCATACTAATGGAGATAGTATTCTTTGATTACCCATGATCATTTCCTAAATTAACCGATGTGGGACTTTCATCATCCAACAGAATTATGGTTGACGGAGTATATTTTCTTACCCCCAATGGAACCTCAACTCTCAGCCTTCAAGCTATTTCTCTTCGGCAGATTCTTCTTCCAGTGTAGTTTTTCATTTGTATTATCCTTCTCAAAGATATCATTAACTAGCATGGGCTTGCATGATTTGGAAATGTGTTTGAGCATTGATGTTAGATTTGGTATACAACTTCGAGAGCATCTTTTACTGATACTCTTAATTTTGAAGAGGTTACAAACAATAACTCAAGTCCCATTAATGACATTTAAATGACTGATGAATCTTCGATTCAAATTTTGTTTGAACATGCCCATTCTGTGGGTTTCAAAACACCTTCTGAAGCTTCCCTGAAGGCTTTTGAGTCTACCTAACCTCTAAGTGTTAACAAGGTGAGAAATTGTTTTATTACAGCCTATTTATTCTCGAAAATTTTGGCTTTATTCTTCATTTCATCCGTTCATTGAGGATAATTCTTTGAATACCGATTTAATTGAAGAAAGTTGTTGAAGATTTTTAGCCCCCCATATGAAGCAAGCTGCCTCTTCACCTTCTTATCCTTCACATTTTCTACTTTGCAATACTTGCAACCAAAATGTTTTATCCCCTTTGAATCCAGATTCTTTATTAACTAGAGGAGTTATCCACTTGACAAAATACCATACTCCTCTTTCACATGATTATGATTATGATTCCAACGTTAGCATTAAATAGTGTTAGAATCAGTTATGGAGCCTAACTTGGAGGATGTTGTTCTTGAAGATTCTTTTTTTGAAGATTTTGGTTCATTATTTTAAGAAGATGACAATGATACTCTTCCTCTTCCTTTATAAATTCTATTGTTCCCTCAATTCAAATACCCCACAACAACTTGTTTGTCACACCACTTTGCCCTTCTCCCTAAAGGGAAGATTCAGATGCACCTCCTCCATCATAGACCTCCCATATCCGTGTGCACCTCACAAGCCTGGAATGGACTCTTCCAACGCCCCTAAAGGTAAAGAGAAAATTGGCAAGTTTACAACAAATGATTAAGACTCTCCTCATTCCTCCGGTAAAGAATGAACCATTACAGTTACACACAGGAAACTAGAAGGAGAAAATACTTGTTTGTTAATTGTCTGCTGTCATGTGGACTCCCATATACTTGTTTTTTTTTTTTTTTTTTTTTTTTTATTTTATTTTATGATGGAGAATTATAATCTACAAGTTCCCATCTTATTTCTTTTTTTATGCTCCATTATTGTTCTCTCTAATGATGTGAGGTTATTCATAAACAAAGCTGTAATAGTGAGATTGGAAATTGTATTTTGAAAGCTTAATGTTTGTTCTTAGATAGGAAGCATGGACACATGTTTGACATGGATATGTATTGACATGTGATGGTATCCGACACACCAAATTCTAGAGTGTGTGTGTGTGTATATTATGGTCAACTGACCTGGCTTTTTGTGTTCTTGGTGAAACATATTTTTGCTTTTTGAATGTCAACTTTGTGTTTTTATCTAGTTTGAAATATTAAATATATCAATATGTACACATCTTCTATAAGAAAAAATGTGATGCCCATGGCATATTGTATAGAAATTAACGTGTTGCTGTGTTCGTATCATCTCTTTTGTTGTATCTATGCCCCTTNCCTTTCTTAAAGAGTAGGATCTCAATTATTCATATGAAAATACTTGTTTAGGTAGACTACCAGGTGCATTTGAAACTCGCATAGAAATTTTAAGCACTGCATTCATTTCTATCTTTCTTTCTTTTTTCACGAGTTGATAATGCATATTATACATTCTCTACCAGGTTACTCCAACGGCCCATTTTCAAAATGATTTAGGATTGGACAGTTTAGATACTGTGGAGGTTGTGATGGCACTTGAAGAAGAGTTCCGTTTTGAAATTCCTGATAATGAATCAGACAAAATCAATGCTATCAATCTTGCTGTTGATTTTATTGCCTCTCACCCTCAAGCAAAATAGACGAAAGCTGCACATGCTTTCACTCGGGTTTCTCCTATCTTGACGAGAAATTAGGTACCGTTAGACTTCCCTTATTTATCCCACTGTATTTTTATTTCGCTCGAAACTGGGTTGAGCTAGTTTCAAGCTGCATAAGTTGAGGCAAACTGTTATTGGCTAAAATGAATCAACTGAGCCTATATTTCAATAATGATTTGATGAGCTTCTCCCGTTAACTTATTTGTGAACTAGTTCTCAACATGCATTATTTAAGATAAAAGTTCACTTTTTATCCAGATCTTACAAGCTTGAATTAGTGTGAAGTTAATATCTGCAATTGGTTAAGCATGAAGATTTGTATTTAGTTCGGGACGTTTTCGTGGTTGGATGAGTAGATTTTGTGGGTTTTGGTTTTTCATGATGTTCGATGTTCTTTTGCTAAGTTTGTTGCTTTTTTTTTCCTACTTGATTTTGTGGCTAGGTTCTCGTATTTGTGTAGCTGTGTTAAGTATTTCAATGGCTAAATAAATTTTGAGTGATATATTGTTCGGTCATTTGTAATATAGGAAGTTAATTTCACTCTTTATTCAAGTTTAGTGTTGAATTATACAAAGGGAAAATGATTTTTCCCATTATCCTTATTCTCATTTTGATTAGGGTATTATAGAGGTTGATGGGTAATATATTATATGAAAGGTTTCGAAAATGAATGAATCTTCATCGCTCAAATGAGTTGGTGAATTGTCATAGCTCAAACGTGACTAAAATGCATTTTTAGTACGTGGCTAAAATGCACTTTTAGTAACAAAAATGTGTTTAAAGTGAACTAAACCCGTGTAACTTACCTTAAAGTGCTCCCAAAACTAACCTCAACTCTATTTCTAAATTGTTTCCAATATCATAGTCTTTCAATCTGCAGTGAATAGTTGTTGGTTGGAGAGGGAGATGCATAACTATAATCCATTGGGAATATGAATCCATCAAATGTTTAAAGAAAAAGAAAGCATGTAAAAGCAAGTGTGTACTGTCATTGCCCATATTCAAACATCCCTGCCCCAAACATCTATATACAGAACCATTTCCCAAACTATCTTTGCAGGAAGAAGAATAAGAATATTGTTGAATTGCTTCTTCTTCACTAGGACTGACTTAACAGTACACAAAATCATTAAATTAAGAGAGTCAAATAAATAACAGTTGTGGATACTCTCTCTTCCTTGCAATATATAAACCTAGAAAGAGGAGAGTCTTCAGCTGGTTCTTACAGCATCAATGGCATGAACCAAATCATCATACTTTGCTCCAGTTACTTCTTTCACTACCATTTTATTCTTTAGAATTTTGAATGTCGGCACCACTTTTATCCCAAGTTCCTTTGCCAATGGCTGCCAAATAAATCACCATAAGAGAGAGAGAGAGAGAGAGAGAGAGAGAGCTGAAGTGTTCTTCCAAGAAAGTAGGGATCATGGAACCAACCTTATTGTCTTGGTTGCAGTCAAGCTTTAGAAAGATAACGTCAAGATATTTCTCAGACAATTCTTGAAATTTGGGAGCCATCACTTTGCAGGGTCCACACCTTCAATGTAGTATTTAAGGATGATAGAAAGTTAATGAAGAGGTTAAGCTTGGGGATCCAAAAACAATGACAATACACATGAATCTAAAACTTCATAGAAGATTGAGGTTGCAAGGAGCCTGAAATTGCACAGAAAAACTTCAATACCAGGAAAAGTTTCTAATTTCTACCTATCCATTTCCATATCTGCAAAATGTAGAGCAACGAAACTTCACTGGAGAAGGGGGTTTTTAGTTAACAAATTTATGCATAATGATATTAAGGAAAGATCAGCAAGATCCAAGAGGTCACAACATATAGGCAGGGCATGCTTCAATTACAATAAACAAGCTGTGTTAGGTGGTGTTTCTAGGAATCCATTTCCTCATTCTTTTTCAAGTTTTCTTTCCCAAAATTCACAGATCGATAAACTACTTCAGAGTTAAACAGAAGCCATATCACCATTAGAAGCGCACCATCACCAAATAGAATCTCACCTAAAACAGAGAACGTTACCTCCAAAATATGTCAAGTTATTGGAAAGGAAACAACCAATCAAGCAGCTAATATCTATTTTAGTTATACAGGATCATTGAATATACAAATACATGTCTGGACATGGAAGATGAGTTTATTAGCTTGACTCTGACAACTTTGCAAAAATTTAATTTAACTACCAATTAGCAAAATGTAACCGCCCAAGTCTACCATTAACCGATATTGTCCTCTTTGGGTTTGGGTTTGGGTTTTCACTTTCAGGTTTTTCCTTAAAGTTTTAAAAGGCATCCGCTAGGGAGAGGTTTCCACACCCTTGCAAAAAAATGTTTCGTTCTTCTCCCCAACCAATGTGGGATCTCACACTCCACCCCCCTTCGAGGCCCAGCATCCTCGCTGGCAGTTGTTCCCTTTTCAAATCGATGTGGGACCTCTCAATCCACCCTCCTTTGAGGGCCAGCGTCCTTGCTGGCACACCGCCTTGTATCCACCTCCCTCCAGGACTTAGCCTCCTCGCTGGCACATCGCCCAATGTCTAGCTCTAATACCATTTGTAACAGTTCAAGTCCACCGTTCACAACTATTTATTATCGTTGGGCTTTCCTTTTCAAGCTTCCCTTCAAGGTTGTTAAAATGTATAGGCTAGAGAAGGTTTCCACACCTTTATAAAGAATGTTTCGTTCTACTCTTCAATCAAGGTGAGATCTCACACAAGAATACCCATTATGAATTGCCTTAGAACTTGTCTGAATTATAAATTGTTCCAACATGGTCTTAGATTGCAAAAATAACTCAATGTAGAACCACCAACCTCCTCAATAATTTATCTTAGTATTATCCTAAAAATTCAAGCTATTAAGCTTAATCTAGTCTAGTCAGAGATGTGAGCTCAAAATTCCACAAAACAAAACTAAAACCAGTTTTGTAGACCTAATTATTGCTTCAAAAGAAGGGGGAAAACCCGTCATCCTCTGATTCTTAATTTTTTAATCTAGGTCAAACTCATTGCAGGGATTATTTATATAAATTTCAGAAACATTTGTCAAACAGACGCCTAAGAAACACCAAAGTTTCCCTTCAATTTCCTAAAACTAGGAGATCTAAACTCCACAACTAAGCATCGCCTACCTTGACTAATTTCCATTCAAGATCAGAAAATCAGAAAACCAGAAATGACATACAAATACAAGATCATGGCAGCCATAATTCCTCAACAATCTCATATAGTAAGTACAGAATCCACAAAAAGAAGTATAGGCTTAAGGATACACAGAAGCACAAACCATTGGGTGTACATATCGAGCACAACGGTTTTATCGCCGGCAGCATTGACGATGGGCCAGAAAGTGTCCTTGTTGACCTCGGTGACCTGGCCGACGGTAGCTCCAGCAATATCTAAGCTAGAATTGACCTTGAAGGAGCGATTTCCACCGGAAACACCAATGCTCCTCCGACTAGTAACATTCAAGCTCTTTGAACTGAAGCAGCCGCTCTTCGAGTCCGAAAGAGAAGCAATCGGATGCTTTCCGTTGCAAGGCAACGACGTCGAGGGCCTGATCGACGGCGGAGTGAGAGGGAGACGCAAAGCCATTGGAGAGAGAGAGAGGGAGAGAGACCGCAAAAAGGTTCCAGAAATGGCGGAGGAGAGGGTGACCTGATGCTGCGGAGCAAGACGTCGAGGGAGGAGGAGGTTTACTAATTTACCCTTTGAGTTTGGAGAGCTACGGCAAGTGTTGGGGGTGTTTTAGTCATTTAAAAAACGTGGGTTGTGGTTGAGGATGGGATGGATGTGAAAAGACTTTCATACCCTTCTTTGATTAGGGGTTAATGGTAAGCTATGGGGGTAGGAATGTAAATTTGGGCGAACTAAATTTCTCTGTGGCTGCTGAGGGATAATCTAATGGTGACGGGAAGTTGATAAAAAGGAATCATCATTCTCTTGGACGTGTGAAAGTACATTAATACCCTTCAGATGTCTGGTTTCAAAGTGGAATATGTGGATGCTTTGAGGGTATTGTCTGAAAATGGAAAGTAGTTTCTTTTATTAGGAAAATATATTTGGTTAAAATAATATTACCATTAATTTTAATACTATTTTAAATTTTATATTTTTTTGTTAGTTTTACTTATTTTTATCAATATATTTTAAAAAAGGGATAAATTTAGTCCCTAATGGTTGTTGCATTTAATTGTTGGGAATTACGACTCTCCACAATGACATGATATTGTCCACTTCGAGCATAAGCCCTCATGGTTTTGCATTGGGCTTCCCGAAGAGATCTCGTACCAATGGAGATGTATTCTTACTTGTAAAGCCCATGATTATTTTCTAAATTAGCCAACGAGGGACTTCTTCCCAACAATTCTCAACATTAACCCGTAAAGTGTTAGTAAGGTTGAAGAATGCTAAGCCGAGTCAAGAGAACCAATTAAGTGGGGATTACCTAATCATGAGTGGACTTAGAAAAAATTCTTTCTTGCTCGATTCTGATACTTTTGGAAAAAAAAAATTGATATTGTTTGCCGTTGATTTCGATGCACGAGATTGTCCCGAGCCTCGACATGAAGCCCTTTTCGTTCATTAATTAAATTAATGAATAACTCTTTAAAAAATAAATCTAAAAAATTGAAAATTTTCTAGAATAAATAATAATTATCCCCACTCCCACAACCACAAATACAATCATTTGGTTCAAATCAGCTCTAGATCCATCTTATTCAATAACAAGCCACTAACCAATAACTTCTCTACATGTGTCCTTTTCTTTGTTGTCATTCTGAATTCGGTCGTAGAGAATCTCGCCTCACCACCTTATCCAGAAGATTTTGAGCGATGAGGAATAAAGATTATTTTAAATTATTTTAAATTCTAATTTCATTCAAAAAGGTCAATTTTAACTTCTAACTTTTACCTTTCTTGTATTTTAGACTGCAAATTAATATATATATATATATATATATATTACATATTTTTAAAATATAAAAAAAAGATTTTTTTAAAAGAATTAAGAATATTAATATTACTTTTGTCATTTTATAGATATTTTTAAAATATGATAGTATCGATAATATTTTTAAAATTTTATATAAAGGTTTAAAATTTTAAAAATATTTTTGAAACACTTTTTTGAAACTTTATAGTTTGAAATAAAATACTAACCTTTTCGTCTAAAATTAAAAGTTATTTTAAAATATTTTTGAAAATTAAGGATATTTTTAACATGTTTAAATTCGTTCATATTGACAAAAAAGTTAAAAAAATTAAGAATATTAATGAAAAATTTGTGAAACCCCTTATTTTTTATAAGAAATTTCAATGGTTTTTAACTAAAATTAAATAGTACTTTTAAAACTTTTTTGAAAATCTAATGGTATTTTTAAGGTTAGAATTATTTATTTATTAATTAATTTAGGCTCAAATTTATAAAATAAGATATAAATTTAAAATTGGTTGTAAAAATAAATAATAAAAAAATGGTTGGTCCTAGACCAAATTATTGAATTAAGAAATGAAATCAGGAAAAAAAAATGAAAAAAAAAAAATAGTAGCAGTTAGAGACTCGAACTGAAACCACAAGTAAGTAATGGCTGGAATCACAATGGGACGGAGAGATGAGTACCTGCGTTTCCTCTCCTTCTCTCGCCGCTGCCTCCGCAGCTGTGTCCGCCGCAGTCTTCCGCCGCAAGAGTCACCATGGCGCCGCCACACTGTTCACTGTTCCTTCTCCTCACTCCCGCCATGCTTTTCCCCTACGAGGCCTGCAATTTTTCTTCGAATCGTTCTCTTTTTCTTTCTTTTTTTTTTTTTCGCGATTTCTCAATGTCTCTGATAGGGCTAGGGTTTCTGTTTTGCAGCCGCTGCAAATGATTCGAACAGCACCGATCAATTGACGGCGGAATCCGCTGTCGAAAGATCGGAGGCCGATAAGATCGTCGACGGCATGGATTTCGGTGAGCTCTGCAACGAATTTGAGTGCGTCAGTAGCCCCTTGGTTGAATCCACTGCCAGGCAACTTGCTAAAGACATTCTTCAACTTCGTCAAGGAGATCGATCTCTTGGAAATTTCGCAGTCTTTGTCAAGTATAAGGTCTCGAATTTTCTGCTTAATATTGGCAAATTTCATCTACTAATTGTTTTGCAAAATTGGAGGAAGATGATTAAAATTAGTTCAAACGTGAAATGCAGGATCCAATTAGGAAATTCACTGGTCGAGAGAAGTACAAAAGGAAACTCTGGGCAACCAGTGCGCTCGAGAATCCAACTACGGTAAGAAGAATAATTATGCTCAAGTGTGTGAATTCGAATCTCTCACGGCTAACTAATTTCTTGAACGTAGTTAGAACACCACGAACTCGAATGAAAATAGTAGTTTAATTTGGAATTAGGTTTCGATGTTATGGATGCATTGTTTTCATCAAAGAAAAGGAAGTTTCTCCACAATTCCTCTGTGTTTGTCTTTTATTTTTATTTATCGTTCTATTTTCACTTTAAACATTTTTTTTTATTTTAAAAGAATAAATTATTTCAATAACCATTTTATTTTTCCTTCAATTTTTATCTTATTATTTTCAAGGATCTTGATTTTATTGGATTCGAGTAATTTATGTGACTCTTTTTTTCGTTGGATTTGTTTTTGCTTGTTTTTTTAATGAAAGATCGGTTTCTTAAAAAATGTTAGGAAAAGAGATTGTAATTATAGAGATGAAGAGTGAGACAACTAATGTTCGAGATGAACAGTGAAAAGGGCAACTAAACTATTAATTTTTGTTCGTTTTTTGTTTTTCGGTCACTAAATGAAAACTTAACTCAATTTTCAATAACCAAACGTCGTAAACATACTGTTTGTAACAACAGAGTGTGCAAGAAATGGTGATGGTATCAACAAGCATGCTTAACATCAAGTGGACAATCAAAGGGAAACCTAAGTCCTTGGTTGCAGCCATAGGAGGAGACCTGATCATCAAAGTTGATTCACAGTTCACTCTCAACCAAATCAGTGGGCAAGTCATCGAGCACGAAGAGCGTTGGGACGTGTCGAGTTCCTCTGCCATTTCCCAAGCTTTCTTTTGGGCTTCCCGCTATCTCTTTGCCTCCACGGAGGCAGGGAAAGACTTGGCTGATTCCGTCAGCAACCTCACCGGCCAAGTCTCTACTGAGAAACAGAACTTGGAGATGTTCCCTGATCCTTCTGGTGATCCTAGCAAGGTCAGTGTTCTTAAATATGCTAATTGTTCTTCCCATTTGCACCAATCAGTCAGCTTCTTGTTTTGAGCTTTCGAAAATATAGCATTGCAAACTATTACTACTACGTGTAGTCTTTTCCGATTCTTCATTAAGAAAAGAAGGGTATCGTGTTTTTTCCTCAAGTATTTAACTAAAACGTATTTCAAAAACACTTTTACGAGTATAGAACCGAGCCAATAGTAAATATTTTCCTTCATAAAGTGCTTATAACTAGACTGCTTTTGCTTAATCTAATACCCGTTGTTGAATTTTTGTGTGTAGTTCTTTGAAGGCGAGGACAACTTCCAAAGAGATGCATACCAATTTGCACTATTGCTAGCTATCATCTATTTTGTTGTACAGTTTTTGAAGGCAACACTGTAAATGCAACAAAACTAAGGTACGTACGTTCTGTATTATATCCACTCCCTTAAAACGTCATAGTTTATAATTGGTATATTTGTTATTAAGTCAAAGTCAATGTCAAACTATTCGTTATTGTTGTGTAATATATGTAATTATGCCATTACTGTAATGGTTAATTATCTTTAAGAAAGAAAAAAAGCAAAAATGTTAAAATACTTCTAATTTACCTTAAGTTTAATTCTTGAGAATGGCGATAAAAATACTAATTTAGTGTCTTCTACCTGTTGTCGACTGACAATATAATGTTAAATCAGTTAATGTTTGTCTGTTAGGCATACCACATCTTCATTTAAGAAGGAATACAAAATTACCATTAAAGCAAACTACAACCATCCCATTATTGCCATTTACAAACATATATTTATCTTGCCATTCCCATATGAACATATTCAAGAAAACAACAAAAGAGAAAGAGAAAGAAGCTATTGGATAAAAAATAGGGTAAAAGCTAACAACAATGGAAGTAGTCTGCCAATCTCTATAATAGATGCTGCTGAAGACAGTCTGTGGGCTCCCACTGTGTAAATTTTTCCTGACTTTTCTTCTCTCAATTTAATCCCTGAAGTGCCTGTGGGTCACCATTTTACTCTTACTTCTTCAGACTTGGATTGAAAATTAACTTAAACATCATCAAATATAAGACACCATACATATTAAGGTCCCTGTTTAGAGGTCGGAGGTTCAAATACTCCCTCTTCGACCTCTAAAAGAAGAAGAAAATGGTTTGATTAAGGTATCGATAACCTTTTTTCATTCTCAAACAACTGTGTTACTCAATCCAACTGTATAGTATTCAATTCAACTAGTTTGTTCATAAATCTTACCATCGCAAAAATAGTTGATTTACACAATCAAATAATTAGAATGAATTATTTGTTTTCCAGAAGGTGTTGGAAAGTAAACAAATTAAAAGAATGGTTTAGGTTAGAGATTCATTCAGTTTTTCAAGTCATTTATTCTAAAACCCACAAGAAAATGAGTTTGAAGTTTAAAGAAACTCACAGTTATACTCAATCCAGCCAATGGTCTGATTTTCAAGATTGTAGTAAATAAACTTGTTTTGAAGAACCAAATCTGCAATTCAAAGCCATTAAAAGGAAGTCAAGCTAAGAATATATATATAGAACAGGGAAGTTTAGCATTGTCAAATATACCTCCCAAGAGAGTGACCTCACGTCCATCTCTGGATTGAGTACCACTATTCTGCCATCCAACGCACCACATATCATCCTGCATACCCCAAACAATAAAAAAAAACCTTCTCAATTCATACTTCTGATTTTAGTTCTTTTGTTTTTATAATTTATGTGTATGACACTCACATTCTCATCTTGTTTTGAAAACTAATTGGCTACACATCAGAGCGTGTGAATGTTCCTACACACTACCATTAAAGTTTTGAAAGCAAAGAGAGATCAGAGAAATTAGAATTCTTTGACTTTCTCTTCCTTAGCAGTCAACCAAGTATTGTTCTTTTAGTTACTTTTGTTGAACTTTTGACGGTTATTGAATGAAAATTTGTATCGATTTCCAAAAGATAAACAAATCCCACGAGGATAGACTGTAACGACCCAGATTCATCGCTAGCAAATATTGTCCTCTTTGGGCTTTCCCTTTTGGGCTTCCCCTCAAGGCTTTAAAACGCGTCTACTAGGGAAAGGTTTCCACCACACCCTTATAAATGGTGTTTTGTTCTCCTCTCCACCCAATGTGGGACATCACATAGACAGTCAAAATGTTAACAAAAAGCAGAATACTTACACGAATCTGAAAGAGATACTCATGTGGGTAGACTATCAAGATTAGGGACTCCACAAAGAGAAGTGTTACTAATGGAAATCCATCATCCACACTGCAACAGTACAAACCAAACAGTCAAACAGTTGAAAACAATGACAACATTTTTCCCTTCAACAAACGAACTGAGTAAAAGTTTCTATGAAAATTTATTCGAAGAGCAAGTAGTTTTTGCTAGATGTACGAGAAAAAAAAAACTGTTATTAGAAAGTAGTCACATTGTAGCGATCTCATTCAATAATCTTTCTCTGCTGCCTACAACATTTTCAACCAAATACTTTTTCCGTACCACATTCGGAACTTTTTTCAATCAAACCTCTCTTTTCAAATGTCATGTTCTTCTCAAACCTCAATCCTCCAAATGAAAAGGATGGTATAAAAATCACAATCCTTTTTCCTCATAGTTATTAGACTGATAAAAGTTCTTGATTTGGGCAAAATCAGGTGGGTTCTTAAACCAAAAAAAACATAAAGAATAGGCATTTGATTGAAAAATATTTAACATCAACCAAATCGAACTGTTGCAACACAAAGAGTACTGTATACTTCAAGGATCAAATGATACAATTAGCTGTAGAAATACTAAACAAGGATAAGGGAAAGCATCTTACTTCTCATCATACTTGAAACAAGTAAACTGGTGGTCAACTGTATGTAGTTTCAGGCCAGGTTGGGCTCCCAAGATCTGCAAAATACATGTTTAGAAAAAATAAATTTGGACTTGAGTGCATAAAAGCTTACATAAAAAGGGTCTAAAATTTGAAACTAATACCTTCTGCATCAATGGGTGGTAAATGTGCCCAGGAAGATAAGCCAGTGTTGTGCCACTGTCAATGATTGCTTCTCTTCTATATTCAGTTTCAAATAGTCCAACAGGAAGATCAAGAGTGGTCTCTCCTACCTTAACTCCATTCAGAACAACATTGTAATGAACCCTGACATTTGTAGATGTTTAGAAGAAAGCTAAATTCTTGTCCCACAAGAAGCGAACTTAAGAGAGGAGAAAAAAACATTGTTAGCTAAGCCAAATTAGGAAGACGAGGATTTTTCGACTTTGAATAGTAAACACAACCGAACGATGACATAATATAGTTATTGGATAAGTGTTAGTTGATTTGGCATGATGCAGCAGACATATGGGAAATGGGGAGTGGCCAGAGGTAGCTTGTAGTGGGAGCTCAGGTCAGGAGGACTAGTGAACAGGGGCGCGGGGGATGGACAAGAAACGGCTTTGAAGAAAGCTATTTTGGTTCCCAATGTTTCTCCACGCCCAACGAGATGCCTCAACTTTGGGATGCTTTACTCTTAACCCGACAAGGTTCTAAGACGGAGCTGAACCTGAGTCTCGGTTAAGAATGTTATAAAGAAAGATGAAGAACCTTGCATATGGAGAAATGAAGGGACTCGTACGAACATACTGTCCTCTTAAAGCAACTTACCAAACTCCTATCAGTTTTGGAATCTTAACTAGACTCGTCAAAGGAGGTGCAAAATATGATAGATAATGAGGTAAGCAGCTTACAACAAATAAGATTTGGAGCTAGAATACACATACTGATGAGGTATCACTGGTGTGGTTTTCACTGTTGGTTCCACTACATCTCCAATGGCAAAGATCCCACCCCCTGATACACTATCCAAGCAGTGTGCAAAAATCTTCTTCACCTTCCCAGAGGCAGCCAACTGAGAAATGATAGATGAATTTGCCTGTCCAAAACCAATTATCCCATCGAGCGCCTCAGACGACGTACCAAGCTCCCCAGATTGCTTAGCTGCACACCTAAACCACATAAGTCAACTTGAGATAAAGAAGTAGAAGCAGCAGCATAGCTAATTGAACTTATGATCTTAAGCTCTTTTCCAAGTTTATGGAGATTAAGAGTATATTAACCATTGGATTAGATAAGAAGCCATATTTCGGAACTGCCCATCAAAAAACAAAAACCATAGCTAAGTCCACATGAAGCTAGACACATTATATTTCTCGAGTTGGAAAGATTTCAAGACCTAAAGTATGGGACTCAAACCACCGCACTCTTGGTCGAGGTTAAGGGTTTACGTCTTAATCAATTGAGACAAGTCAGGTTGTTCGTAAGTTTATCCAAATGCAAAAAAACCACAAAAATTAAAGTACACCTTTTAAGCAAACTAGATGATCAAAACCAAGGAAACGACAAGGAATTACCCAAATTCTATACTGCCATTAGTTACAGTAGTTTGATGGTTTCCAACAGCTTGTTGGAGATGAATATAATCCTTCACAAAATCTCCAGATGTTGCACTTCCATCTCCATAGATAATTGTATATTTGCAGAGCATATCTGGTTTGCAATCCCGGATCGTACCACCGCCGTACATGGCCGAGCAAGATGATTGATCACAAGTAATAAATTTTGCAGTGCTAGAGCCCTTTGGATCAAAAAGTCTCAACTCCACCTGTAAGTGAACAATCAAAGGTTATTTTTCAATCAACCAATTTACACAAATTCCAGTGTTGAAGAACATACACCAATATCACTTTTCTCAGGACAATTGCTGCAGCCCATACAGTTCACCCATAGAACGTCACTCCCTGTATCCACTTGCACATAGTAATCGTTCGGAGGAGTTCCAAGGCCAATTCTGGCGAAGAATAACCTTTATGATTTAACAAAAGAAACAATTTAACATCGCAAGTGCATAGAGCAGTTAACAATAAAGATAAGGGGTGGGGTAAACATAAACTACAACACCTTTTGTTTGGATTTCTATCTCGTCCCTAGATTTGAAAATCTATCGGTTTAATTTCTAATCTTTGAAAAACGGTTCTCAATGGTCTCGAGAACAAAATTCTTTTCTCTTCGTCTCTAGTACAATAAAGTAGATATCTTAATAGTTGAGTGATTGGATAAGGAAAGGGTATCTTAACAGCTGAGCTAAACTCATATCGATACGAACAAGTTTTCATGACGGTTATATCATCCTAGGGTAGCTAGTCATTAGTTTGGGGTAGCGATTATATTATATCAAAAATATAATATGTTCATACTAACTCATGAACTAGCCCCCATCTCCCTCATTACAAAACAATGTAAGTCTTCATGAAACCAGCTAAACATTTGAACTCTAGAAACATTTGAAGAGACCAAAGGATCACATCCCACAAACAAAATTTATCACCAAAACCATCTCATCTGATATCAAAATACAGGAAATATATGTTCATAATAAGATGAATATGATGAGAGAAATGGCTAACCCTGTTTCAGCAGGGTGTCCGTTGCCTCCCAGTTCGAGATCAACGATAGAGAGAAGCCTACCATGGCGACGAACATCATGAGACCTCAATTCATTCGGTGTCTTCTCTCGACCCTTAAACTTATGCTGCACATCCAACACCAAATTGCAGGACCCAGGTAAGCAAAATGATAACAAGAAGAAACCCACCAAAAGTTCTTGCCGGAGGACCATAATGGCGGCCACTTTCAGACGATTTGGACCCAAACCCAGGTCCTAAATTCTTATTAGATATCAATTTCTACAATGTTTCTTTTGCAGATTCAAATATGAAGCTCCTTACCTTTCCCTTTGAAGGATCAACGGAAGGGAAAAGGGAAAGGTATTGACAGCGACAAATCAATTGGCAAAATAAACGAAATGGAGAGAGGGATCCGCGATTCTAGACAGCGACAAATCAAATGGCAAAATAAACGAAATGGAAAGAGGGATCCGCGATTCTAACGGCAAATGAGATGATTAATGGTAAGAAATTTAGAGAAAGAATAGCAAACGTTTATTTTATTTTTTTTTGTTGCTGTTGTTGTTTCTCTCTCTCTCTGTATCTGTTTTTGAAGAGAGAGATTGTTGGTTTATGCCTCGATTTCTCTTTCTCTAACACAGGAATTCATCGGCATTTCCTCCATTGGACGTTACATATCGACATTTCTCCAAAAATGGGGTCATTCAAGTATGGGTAAAAGAAGGGTTAAAGTTTGATATAGAATTCTTGTCTGATGGATGGAATAAATAAACTGGAAGAACGGCAACAGTTCGGTCAATGGAAAAGAATGTCTTTCAAAGAAAATGTGGTAAGGAATGAGAAGAAGGAAGTTTGTTATTGTGAAACATATGTTTAGGGGTAGGAGTCAATGTTGATATTAATCAACCAACATTTCACCACCAAATATTTTTCCATTTTTGGTATGTAAATATATCGTGTTTGGTACTAGCTAATAATTAGAGATGTACGCAAGATGTCACAACTACATTATAAAGAGAGTCTCAGGTTGAGTCAAATAAAAAGGTGATCATCTAGCCATGCGAGGGCCAATATAGAAAAATGTCATGATACGACTGAAGAGGATGATGCATCATCCAACACACTATATAATGTGTGCATTGAAGAGGAAATGAGGCATAAGCAAGATAGGGACAATGAGTAGACATGAGTGTCACAAATAGGTTTGTTGAAAAGTTGGGTAGGGTCTCGGGCTTTGACCTCGAAAGTTGAGGTTCCAAAGGGAATTTGGACATGCAGTTTTAGAGTTGGGTTCATCCATATGAAATATGAAAGCTCACCAAATTTGGTGTCAATTGGACATCGGACGTACGCTCCGCGACATTGTAGTTTTTATCACCAAAATCATGTCTATACCCGCCAATTTAGAAATGCCTCCAAATGTACGAGAGGTGGAGACATGGTGTCAACTCTCTACCACTCTTGGACTATGTGGCCTAAGCGAATTACCATGTGACACATGTGTGAGTCACAGTGAAGGCAAGTGTTGCGAGACAAGTGTCTCAGGTGATTTCCTTTGAAATGAATTTTTCAAAGACAGTACCGGACGACATGGATGTGTCAGTATTGCGCCTCAGCCCATATGTTGGAGGTTGGATTATGCACCCGCTATTAGATACGGTGTCCGTAAATGATATGACATGGGCACAGGAGACCCAATGCCTCTATTGAACTATAGAGGGATGTTCGAAATGTCACAATAGTTTGAGAACAGGAATGGATTATTTTTCCTTTTGATCGTTAATTTTATTAGACGGATTAAAATACCATTCGAGAACTTGTTGCATTTTATTAGTTCTAACATCTTCCCCATGGTAAGTTCATTCGTGTCACTGCACAATTTGAATCCTCCATAATTGAAGATATGTTTATAAAAATTTAAAATTTAAAATCTAAATTAATATAATTACTGATTCAATTCTACACCTTAAACAGAAAAAGGAGACAAAGACATACAAATAAATTACCTTAAACATTCACAGAATTGTCAATAAAATAAGAACATACCCAGAAACCAACGCCAAAAGCCTTTTGAAACAGCACCCTGACCTTCCTTCTGCCCCTCCCATATCCTCTATCATTATGTCAAACCTACAACTCCCAAAGCTTGGATCACTATTGGTCACTGTTGACAACCCTGAAAACTTGCAGGCATCCTCTGCCTGATTGCTCCTCTGGTAATAACTGTTAAACGCATACGAGATATTCGACCGAGCGTCTAACCCCGAACAAGACGTCCCATAACCAAGGCTGGTGCAATCAGCATGGTAACACGCATAGCTAACACTCGGCGCAACCTGTGAATCTTCAAGGTGAGCAGATGGCTTCATCACACACCATTTTCGTTCCAAATACCGCACGCCTTTGGCTCCGACCAATGGTCCATTGTTCGAATTTCCAAGGCTGAGCTGATATTTTGGTTGACCGTCGTAGTAGAATACGCCCCAATGACGTTCGAAGTTTCCCGGATCAATGCTCTTTGAGTCTTCATCAATAAGACTGAATAAGTAGGCATCAATTGGACCTGGCCTCATTGGTGTTCCTTTCCCGCCTAATATGTGTGACATGAAGCCTTGATTGAACCGTTGAGCGTAGATGGGGTTGGCATTCCGATCCCCGTCTGTTGGCCAACCGATCTCCCCAACTATGATCGGTAAGTTTCCAAAGCCATTCTTTTGAAGCGCCCACACAAGGGTGTCGTAATTTGCATCGAACATGTTGAAATACGATGTCTGGCCATCGACTAAGGGTGATGCATTGCCATCAAAGAAAGCATATTCAACAGGGAAGTTGGGGGTGGAATAAAGACTGATGAAGGGGTAAATGTTCACGGTGAATGGAGAACCGGTATCGCTCAAAAACTTGACAATGGCGAGCATCAAATCGTGTATATCAGCTCGGAAGTTGCCGCCCGATGGAAACGTAGTTGAGCTTTCGTAGACATCGGCGTTTAGCGGAACGGTTACCTTTACTTGGTTTCCTAGATTAGCTTTTAGTAAGGCTCTCTGGATGTTCTGCAGAGCAGGGAAGGTTGTACTAAGAAAGCTTCCATTGTAAGTGGACAAGAAAGGCTCATTCCCTACAGCAACATACCTGAAAGTTCATAATTAACATGGTGACTTGAAAAGAAATCAAGGGATGCATTACAATTTAAACAGGTACTTTCCCACTTAGTCAGCTTAAGAATTGGAAGATTTCTGCCTTTGGTTAAAAAATTTACGAACAATCACTGATAGAATGTGTTCCGGATGGTGGAAATGAGAGAGTTGTAACGACCTAAGCCTATTGTTACAAATGGTATCAGAGTCAGGCACCGGTTGTTGGGCTCTCAAGGGGGTGGATTGTGAAATCCCACATCGGTTGGGAGGAGAACGAAACATTTTTTATAAGGGTGTGGAAACCTCTTCTTCAAAGACGCGTTTTAAAAACCTTGAGGGGAAGCCCAAAGAGGCCAATATCTTTGACGCGTTTTAAAAACCTTGAAAGGAAGTCCAAAGGGGACAATATATGCTCTAACAGTGGACTTGGGCTGTTACAAGAGTAGTCTCAAGCTACAACGGTAAACCAGGTCCCTCCAACCCTAGTTTTAAAAAAAAATAAAAGAAAAGGGCATACCAAAAGAGAACCCACAAAAGGAGGAAGCACACTACTCGATCGGGGCCTTCAATCAAACAAAATAAGACCGAAGGTGTAACGGCCGAAGCCCACCACTAACAGATATTGTCATCTTTGAGGTTTCCCATTTAAGCACAAAAAAGGCCACCGAAACTCGAGAGAAACATGGAATTCAATGGGAGATAATAACCCTTTCCACTTAATCTAATCCAGAAGTGTATAGAATCCCATCACATGAATAAAGCTTTAAATTGTGCAAGTGCAGAGCTGATCATGGCCCTGTTGTAGTGTAAACTGACTCCAAACGTTAGGAAGAAGAACAAGATTGTCACTTTCTTTGCCCCAAGCTGAACAGCAGAATTGTAGAGTTCTATGTGCTTTCTCTGGAGAAACAGTGGTAAGGTCCTTACCTAGCAGATCATTCAAGAACCCAATTCGAGGAAACTTTGACAGATAAAGATGGTAAATGCAGTAGAATAACTAAGGACTTCGAGGGCAGTTCTTCAAACTTGAGATCCCACATCGATTGGAGAGGGGAACGACATCGATGAGGAGGAGAACGAATCATTCTTTATAAGGGGTGTGGAAACCTGTCCCTAGCAGACGCATTTTAAAAACCTTAAGGAGAAGTCCGAAAGGAAATGCCCAAAGTGGACAATATCTACTAGCGGTGAGCTTGGACGGTTACAAATGGTATCAGAGCCAAACACCAAGCGATGTGTCAGCGAAGAGACTGAGCTCCGAAGGGAGTGGACATGAGGCAGTGTGCCAGCAAGGACGCTGGACCCCGAAGAGGGGGTGGATTGGGGAGTCCCATCGATTGGAGAAGGGAACAAACGCCAGCGAGAACGCTAAGCCCCAAAGGGGGGTGAACTATGAGATCCCACATCGGTTGCGGAGAAGAACAAAACATTCCTTATAAGGGTGTGGAGAACTCTCCCTAAGAGACGCATTTTAAAATCCTTGAAGGACCTTGGTCTCAAAGGGGGTGGATTGTGAGATCCCATATCAGTTGGGGAGGAGAACAAAACATTCCTTATAAGGGTGTGGAGAACTCTCCCTAAGAGACGCATTTTAAAATCCTTGAAGGACCTTGGCCCCAAAGGGGAGGTGGATTGTGACATCTCGGTTGGGGAGGAGAATGAAACATTCCTTATAAAGGTGTAGAGAACTCTCCCTAAGAGACGCATTTTAAAAACCTTGAAGGACCCTAACCCTAAAGGGGGTGGATAGTAAGATCCCATATCGGTTGGAGGGGAGAACGAAACATTCTTTATAAGAGTGTAGAAACCTCTCCTTAGTATACGCGTTTTAAAAACCTTGAGGGGAATCCCGGACGAAAAATATTGGATTCTATACACCATTAACCTATAAAAAAAATATTGGATAGGTCACTTCAAAAAGAAGAGATGTTAATAGGTGCCACTTTATTTATTCCCATTGTCCACTTCATTCTACCCTTTGTCTGCCCCATCATTACCTCAAAAAGTGACACATGCAAACTACCTTATGATAGTATGTAAGTGATTAAAGTAAACAATTCCCCTCAAAATCCTACACTAAACCCTTCAAAAACATGAATTTCTCTTTACAAAACTGAAGAACATAGCAAAGAAAGCACCAAATCACAGTGAAAATCATCTCAATCATTAAAGATAAGGCCTAAACTTTCCTAATCAACACACAAGAAAGCAACTCTACAGATCAAAACAAGCCATGAAAGCAAGAAAGAAAGCGAGGAAAATAAGGAAAACTCACCTGATGTTCACATTGTTGTCGGAAATATGAACAGAGACATTCTTAGAAACCCATTTCTCAGCTGCTTTTTCACTGTTTGCTAAAGTGGATAGCATATCATTAGGAATCCCAACCATTACTTCAATCCCAGTTTTCCCCAAAGCTCTAAGAGTTCCATAATCAGCATCAAATAGCTTCACTTTCTGAATCTGATTATCCCTTAGCATCCCAACGACTGTCTCTGGAGGCAGTGGATGAGACGACTGAGTACCCCAGTTGGCACCTATGGCTACCACAGAACAAACCATAGATATCAACGAAAGCAAACCAACGGAGCCGTGCAAGAAACAGCAACCCATTTTGCTGTTCATCATTTCCAGATGACCCAAAAGAAAGAACAAGAAAGTGGAAAAGAATCTTTAGAGGTAAAAGTGAAATCCACTAGGAATCACAAAGGGGGAGATGGTTAAATACCCTTTTCAGCTCAGGGGAAGTTCAAAAACAACATAACACAGTAATTTCAGCTAGAAAAACAGGAAGAATCCGCCATTAAAGGGGGAAAAGAATATCAAAATTACCCAAAAACATAAAACCCATCTCAAAATAAGTGAAACGGAAGCGAAAATCGAGCTTATTGGAATCTGTATCGACCCAGTAAAGAGAAGGGTTGTTGTTATGGCGGTGCAAGAGAGAGGGGAAAGTGAAAAATAAATGAGAGGCATTGATAAAAAACAACAGTGATTGAAATTGAAGAAGCGAGGATTATGAATCAGCTGGGGATGTCGGATAGTGAAGCATCTTTGTTGGGTCAGCCATTGCTGGCATTGCATTAGTGGCAGTGGGCAGCTGCTTTTTCGGACAGGACCACTTGGAACAATATTCAGAAATGGAAATCCATTTATAATTTTTATTTTTCTATTTTTACTTTTTTTTTTTTTACTTTAATCCCATCGGTTAAAATTTCGTAATTAATGTTTTTTTAGGTAAGTTTTTTTTTTTTTTTGGACCGAATATTCATTGGAAAAAGTTAAATTATTTGTTTTTTTCTATCCTACCAGTTAATAAGTAAATATTTTTCTTTTTAAAGTGCTCGTTTTAATTTTGAGACGGTTTTACTTTTTTAGCTTTCATAATGTTTACCCGTCTTTGGTTAGGAATCACGGATCTCCATGATCCTCAACAATCCTCCCCTCGAATGAAGTATACTCTAAGCCTCCTCTAAGTCTTATGGAGCTCTTGAATAGCTTTCCCTTAATCGAGGCTCGACTTCTTTCTCTAGAGCTCTCGAACAAAGTACACCGTTTGTTCGACATTTTAGTCACTTTTGACTACACTCCTTCGAAGCTCACAATTCTTTGTTCGATATTTGAGAATTCTTTGTTTTGGACTTCCCAAAAGACCTCATACCACTAAATAGTTAATCAGTGGAACTCACTTCCAATAATCTTCAACATCTTTGACTTTGACTTCGTTGTTTTTCTGTGAATTTTTATTCTCATAATACTTATTATTATCCGACTAATATTGACTTAATATACGTTAGTATAAACGTGTTGATGTACATAGATGTGGTGAGATTTTGTAATTAAAAAACTTACCTGAGTTAAATTGTAAATCTAAATTTAAATTTGACAAAAATAGCATTTTTATAAATTTCATTGGGTGGAATTTTTAAAATACTATGAATTTAAGTTTTTTTTTTTAATTATTATAAATCTTCAAATATTATATTCTAGTTTTAAAATGATGTATAAATAATCAATTTATTTCTTAAAAAATTATCTAAGGTATACCTCCTCCAAACACATATTTTAATATCAAATTCAAGGACTGAAATAAAAATATATGAAAGTTCAAGGACTAAAATGCAAAAATTACGATAGTATAATAAAATTAAAATTTTATATTTTAATTGATAGGGTCAATATTTTTTAAAATTAAAATATAGATCATATTTCTTTAAAATTCAAAATTAATGAATTGAATGAGTTGGTTGATGGAAGCATGTAGATTTTAATATGATGGGAATGATTAATTTAGAAGAACAATAATAGGCTAATAATTAAAGTATATTTTATTAAATCAAGTAATTTTCATTTATTATTTTGTCTTGTTCTCCTCCAATAATCTATTAAACCTTTACCTAATATTAAATTAAAAATTGATTATACTTTTGAGTATAATAATGTTGGATGAAAGTCCCACATCGATTAATTTAGAAAATGATTATAAGTTTATAATTAAGTTATATTATTTTTATTGTTATGAGACTTTTTGGGGAAATCCAAAGCAAAGCCATAAGAGCTTATGGTCAGTGTGGACAATATCATATTATTATGGAGAGTTGTGTTCATCTAACATGGTATTAGAGTCATGCCTCAAATTGTCGAATAAGTACTCCAAAAGATGCTGAGTAATTTGTTTGAGGGGAATTTTGAAAAAGGCTAAAAAAGTTGAAGTCTTTCCATACGTGGATGCCAAGAAGAGAGAAGAGAATCAACAAAGCATGTGTATTTGTTGAGTGAAAAATTCCCTTAATTCATTTTGTCTATATGTGTAAATGAATCTCGATTTTGGTTGAGTTATAAACTTTTATCTATGAACTTGTTTGTCACGACCCATGTCTTGAATTTTGAATAAGATTCGGAGTTGATTCGGTATTTAATGACCATGACATGATCACGTTACTTACTCCTCGTTTTCAAGAGTGAGAACTATTCCTACAGACCAACACGAGCTTTTCCAACTTGGTTTGTCCTCACTCACATGCATATTAGGAAAATTCATAGGAGGTCAACCAACATAGAACTGCTCCTAGTAAAGTATGCTTAATCATTACCGACCAACACGAGCTTTTCCAACATGGTTTGTCCTCACTCACATGCATATTAGGAAAATTCATAGGAGGTCAACCAACATAGAACTGCTCCTAGTAAAGTATGCTTAATCATTACCGACCAACACGAGCTTTTCCAACATGGTTTGTCCTCACTCACATGCATATTAGGAAAATTCATAGGAGGTCAACCAACATAGAACTGCTCCTAGTAAAATATGCTTAATCATTATCGACCAACTAAAGCTTTTCCAACATGGTTTGTCCTCACTCACATGCATATTAGGAAAATTCATAAGAGGTCAACGAACATAGAACTGCTCCTAGTAAAGCATGCTTAATCATTACAGACCAACACGAGCTTTTCCAACATGGTTTGTACTCACTCACATGCATATTAAGAAAATTCATAAGAGGTCAACCAACATAGAACTGCTCCTAATAAAGCATGTTTAATCATTACAGACCAACACAAGCTTTTCCAACATGGTTTGTCCTCACTCACATGCATATTAGGAAAATTCATAAGAGGTCAACGAACATAGAACTGCTCCTAGTAAAGCATGCTTAATCATTACAGACCAACACGAGCTTTTCCAACATGGTTTGTACTCACTCACATGCATATTAAGAAAATTCATAAGAGGTCAACCAACATAGAATTGCTCCTAATAAAGCATGCTTAATCATTACAGACCAACACAAGCTTTTCCAACATGGTTTGTCCTCACTCACATGCATATTAGGAAAATTCATAAGAGGTCGACCAATAAAGAACTGCTCCTAGTAAAGCATGCTTAATCATTGAGTTTCTATGATTGAGCCCTTTAAAAGGCGAATTCGACATTTAATGACCCTGACATGATCACGTTACTTACTCCTCGCTTCTAAAAGTGAGAACTATCCCTACAGACCAACATGAGTTCTTTCAACATAGTTTGTCCTCACTCACATGCATCTTAAGAAAATTTGTAGGAGGTTAACCAACATAGAAATGCTCCAAGTAAAGCATGTTTAATCACTGAGCTTAGTCATCATATTCTTAGGATCGTTCTCATTTGGATGTGGTCCAATTCATTCATGAACACCTAATTTACTCGGACGTTATATTGTCATTTGATTGGTATGGTTGTGAATAATATTTATAGTCAATTCAATCAACACCTAAAATCGGCTCAGATGTCTTACAAAAACACGTTTGGAATCGAATCCGAACTCTCAGACTTTCATCAAAATATTTAGTTACGTTTCATGCAAATTTCTTAAAAGTGAAACTCACAACACTATTTTTCGAAGTGAGGTGCTAAAATATATAAATATATTACGATCTCTTTATAAATAATATTTTAGGCATATCACATCTATCTGCAAGAAGAAAACGAAACATTTATTATAAAGAAGTGGAAACCCTCCCTACAAGACACATTACTCATAAGGGAAAGTCCAAATAGAACAATATCTACTAGCAGGCTTGGACTGTTATGAATGGTATTAAAGTCATTCATCGAGTCGTGTACCAATGAGAACGAAATATTGGTTGGAGATGGGAGGTAAACATTTCTCACAAGGGAGTGGAAATCCTCAGAATTTTAAACCTTGAGGGGAAGCCCAAAAACAACCATATCTACAGAAGATGGATTTGGACTATTACATATAACCACTTCAATCTGATCAGCTCAGCTCAGCTGTGTCCCACGACCATAATTTGCAACTACTCGACCATTCACGAGTCGTACCCTATCAACTAATGTTGAACGAGAAAATAGGAATTAATTAAAAAATATAGAGGCAAAAGAAAGAAGCAAATAATTGCTTCCATATTATAGGCTTAAAAAACCACCGAACCTAATTTTACACCCACTCGATAAACTCAAATCTAAGGAATTCAACCAATCGACTTCATGGATATTAGAATTTTAGGGTTTTTATTCTTAAATTAACGTTTTAAACAACTCGAGATGTTCAGATCCTTTTATTTCAAGCTACATATAGTTCTATATATATATAGAGGGTGTCAATAGGTACCCGACATGGGATAATAACGACATCACACATACTCATGTGCTCGATAGTACTTTATCTTGTATGCTTTCAATTAATGTTGTCAATAATTTTTACTCATAGGGAAACTTGTTTGTATGCATTTATTTATTTTTGTTGCATTGTATATTGATTGATAGCCGAATATTTTTTTATGGGTTCAACTTTTTCTGTAGCGTTAATTTAATATATATAATTTTACTAATATGACATCAATTAATTAAAAAAAAATGTGAATAAGCTATAATACAGAATGAATATTATATATGATTTAACTATGTATATTTTTTTTTAATATTAATAACTAGATTTATTGGAATAAAAGAAGAATTAAAAATACACCCTCTCGAGCACAATACGTCAATTACCATTAGCTCGACTCCTTCCTCTAGAACCCTCGGACAAAGGCAAGGCTCTAATAACCATATTAAGAATCACGAATCTTCACAATGATATGATATTGTTCGCTTTGAGCCTAAGCTCTGTTAAGGTCTGATACCACATCGTATTTCTAACTTATAAACTCAAACTAACTGCGTCTGTCTTACTCTCAATAATATATAAATATATATCTTGAAAAAATTTAAAATAAGTACGAAAATATTCCGTTAATTTGGGGGATGGATATAATTATTTTTATTTAATGAGAATTGAATTATATATTTTATTATTATTTTAAAGAATATATATGTATTTTTAAAAGGTGAGTTATTATGGTAATTAGATATTTATGTAATTTAAAATATAGAGGAGAATATGAATATAAAAATAAAATAAAATAAAATAAAATATAAAATTATAAGAGTACGGTGTTTGGGCATGGGGATTACTTTTGGGCCTCAGTCAGCAATGGTTTTTAAAGCACAAACCGCCATGGACGCCCAAAATTTGGCTTCAATTCTTCAATTAAATTCTCAGTTTTTTCTGTTTTTTTTTCTTTTTAATTTTTTGATTTCCCCAAAAATCATTGCCTCGTAAAAACCTAAACCCTTTTTATTCTCTTCCATTCAAATCCCAAAATCCCTCTCAAATTTTCCAGTTTGATTTTCTCCTTCACTTCAATTTTCCCTTCCCAATCGCCTTGTTTCAGGATCTCTGTCTTTATGGAACGCCCCGATGAGGACCAGGATCGAATCGTTCCTATTGGTATGCTCCTTTTGCATCTTGTTTGACCACTGGTTGATTTCGCTTACTTGTTTTCAATTTCTCTTGTTCTTCTTGTGTTACTCCATCTGGGGTTTTGTGGAATTCTGCTATGATAACTTCTGGATTAGATTGGTGAGATCTTGTTTTTTCCTTTTGAGAGAGATTGATTTTTGCGTGTTTTTTTTTTTTTTTTTTTTTTTTTTTTTTTTTTTTTTTTT
>NW_019272018.1:2491349-2554204 GCF_002738345.1 Cucurbita maxima
TTTTTTTTTTTTTTTTTTTTTTTTTTTTTTTTTTTTTTTTTTTTTTTTTTTTTTTTTTGGGTTTGTGAATTGGGAATGTACGGTGCTTGGGTCGCTTTGTAGTTAGAAATCTTATGGTTTACCTGTTTATGTAGTCTAGGGTTTTTGTTTGCTGTACTATGGATGTTCTCTCTGCCATGAAACGCACCGACAGAGAGCTAAAAATCATTGCTGTTTTGTTTTTTTTCCCCGTATTTTTTTTTTTTCTCAATCTTTGAGTTGACACTTCACAGTGGTTCTGTTGACCATGTAATGAACTGCCCTTTGTGGTGTGTTCTTAGTCAATCATGATGGATCTGTCTAAGATCTACATAGACTGAAAAAGTGTCTTGATTAGTACTTGACAAGATTCAGTAGGCCAAAGTACTAATTATTCCCTTTCTTCTTCTGGGTTTTAATTTTTAGAACAAATAGACGTTTTCTAAGTACTTCTGTCCTCTATAGGGGCACTGAACAATCAATTTTTATGCAGGAGAAAGATCTCTTAGGTCAGATAACCTGATAGAGCCAGTAATGTCACTCAACCCTTCTCTATTTTCCCTTGTAGTTGATTTACATGTTTATAGGTTTTGACTACTGATGTTTACCTCTGGCATTTTTTTCCTGATTCATTATCAGCAACTCTCACCTAAAGGTGGAAGGATTGCTTCAGCAAGTCCTCCAAATTCATCCGTTATTGGACCGTCGAGAGATGCCATAGAGCAGAAAGTATTTATGGATTCAGGAACAAGTATTGGCAATGTTCATCCAGTGAATGTTTATGCTTCTTCGCACGAACCAAATATGCAATATGGTGGTTAGTCTTCCAAACTCCTCACTGCTATTATCTATTTAGGATTGGGACAGCTTGTATTCTTCATTGCTCTTTTGTATGGGGACAAAAAATGAAAATTTCACAAAGACGATGAAGCGTACAGTGGGCTACAGACCCCAAAGGAGAAAGCCAGAGAAGTTAAATGAATCTTCTTGGATGGGCATTAATTAAATAAAAATACTATTTTTTTTTTCCCTCCCTCCATCCCTCCTTCTCAAGGGTGTGTTCAGGAAAGAATATGGATCAGTATACGGGGTGTAGTCATCTAGGGATGAACATTGTTAAGTCATCAATGTTTGAACAAACTTTTACTTAATCTCAAAGAAGATATGGCAGAAATTGATAATCTCCTCCTCTTGCTCCCAGCTTGCACCAAGGAACTAACTAGCTTACAATTGCACTACTAGGATATATTGCTAGGAATTTGTTATGGGTATTCAATCGTCCTAGGAAATGAGACCATAAAAGCACCTATTCTTTACTAGACAAGAACCAGGAGGAATAGCACAGTTGCCTTCCAGTATTGATATAATATGTACTTGAGGGAATATCCCCAGAAATTCTCCTTTGTTCTTTAAATCATGTATTTTCCTAGGAATGTGATAGTCATAGGATATTACCCCTTCATGACTCCACTTAGAATTGAATTTTAAGCATTTTCAACCGTAATCCTTGCCTTAGCAAGCAAGTATTCATTCCTTCCTCTTATGATACTTGTTATCCTTGTCCATGTCACCAACCTCCTAAGGAATAGAGAAACCTTCCGCTTTACAAGGTGCAACCCTCTGTCCATCTATGGGCCTTCCTACAAGAAATCTTTGCCTTTTATTTTATTTTTCTTTTCTAAATATATTTTTATAATTGGGGTATGGTGCCCCATTCCATACATTATGTATTTTGTAGCCCTTGTGGAGCTTGTGTGTTTTGAACCTGAGTCTCTTTTCATTTTATCAATGAAAAGTTTTGTTTCTTGTTAAAAAGGAATATTTTGCTTTTGTCCATCATAGGGGATTACCATTTGAGTTGAAGACAACTCTAATTGACACATGTGGGACATTTTTGTAAATATTAGTTTTCACAAATTGTTACCTATTTTTGACTCCTATAACTGCGAAAATAATCTTCTAACATGTCATGGCTTTGTGCTGTCTTCAGGATATGGTGGAAGTAGTACTGGTGCTTGGGATGCGTATTCACAATATGTAAATGCTGATAGTTTTCCTGTTGTATCGCCGGTGAGTCTACTTCTGAAAATATACTGTTCATCTTTTGAAAATATCCATCTATAAATCAATTACATATAACAAATTCACCCTTTGATTTGTCCATGGATCAGGTCATGTACAATGATAGTCCATCTATTGTCTTTCATTCTGGTTATGGCTTCAATCCAGATATGGCATATGGACAATATTCACCTGTTGCTACTCCTATGCCTTCTGTTATGTTAGATGGGCAACTGTATTCTCCTCAACAAGTTCCATTTTCCCCATCATACTACCCACAACAAGCTGCACCTGGTTTACCTCATGGATCTTCAGCAGTTCCAGTTTCTCCAACAGAGATGATATCACCTGAGAGTAGTGCATTTGAGAACATGCTCTATGGGCCTGGAACAGGTTTTTTGCTAAATTTTGGGTCCTATGGTGGGGGAAATCTTGGTTCAGGCTCTTTATCATCTCCAGCAGCTTATCCACAACCAATGGGAATGTTTGGCTCCAATGATCAGAATGTTGGACAGGTTTGTTTGTTGACTTAGCATAATATTGTTATAGTTAGGAAAGGCTATTAGATGCTTCTACAACCTTAAATCCCTATTTGATATTGCTTCTATTAGCCAGCATGAGATATTTCATGTCACATTTTATCCCCATAAAATCTTATTGTCATCATAATATTTTATTGATAAGATACATCAAATTATTTCTTTAAAAAGACATTCGAGGAAGAAATATCAAATTATTTCTTTATAGTAAAATAGTTTGTGACTTGTACTACGCTGGGAACAACATTGGTTTTCTTCAAATTCTCTTCTTTCTTGTTCTTCTCTTGCTTTTGTAATGTGTGGTTACTTCTTGATGAAACCTTATACTACATATTTTGGGATTAAACTTCCAATAACTCAAACCTTACTGAACTCTACTCTTAATTAAATACAAAATAACTTACTATGTAGGACTAAATAATTTTGTTTGCGCACTAAAATTATATAGAGTGTGAGTAACTAAGATACTTATTAATGATATCAAATCTATTTGATTTAATCTAATTTGCTTAAGCTTGATTACTGAAAGTGCTCATTCTCGTTCAAGAAAGAGAAGAAATGAGGGAGAAACTAGCAATTGTTGTGCCAGTGGAACTAGTTTCTTGATTTCACATATTCTAAGCTTGAGGAGTGAGTTTTTATGGATTTGTTAAGGTTCATATAAGCAAGGGAGCAAAGCATGTACTCATATACATTGATTTGGTAAATTCAAGTTTTCAATGGCACTTGGTTAAGATGCAAATATTTTACAAATATATCGACTTCAAATGTTGTAAGGTTAAGTAAATAAATCGGCGCATTTTGTAAGGGTTTGAAATGTAAGGTGGTATTTTACATTTTATCACATACTTTTGATAATATTTTGGATAAGTCTCTTAAAGTGAATTTTATATAGGTTGATAAGCTAGGGATCTGTTAGCTGCTATACATTTACTTCATGATAATTCTTGTTAATGGAAAATTATTATTTATGCATGTGGTATGTGCCATAATTTTATGTATACACTAAATAATTAACACTTGTTTAGAAAAGATTTATGCCTTTGCTTTTGAAAATCCAATGGGGTATTTTGTTATGGGCATGGAGATATAAGTCAAGCAGGGTTAATTGGCTGATTCAGTGCTCGTTCTTCTATCCTCTCTGATATTGGGCCTTTTTAGTTTTTAAAAAATTTATAAATTTGTATTTTAGAAAATAAATTTAAGGAAATGACTGATGGTTCTTCTCATCATTTGGTTGGAATATAATAGGATACATTTCAAAATAATTTTTTTACTTGAATAAGAAGTTTACAGCTCCTAAATACAACATAATGGGTCGTCATTTTTTCCCTTTTAGGTATTTTCCCTTGTTCTTGGTTGTTGATAATTTGGGATGAGAGAATGCTTGTAAAGTCAGGCTTACATAATTGTAAAAGATACATGAATGTACATAAAGAAAAGAGGAAACGGAGATTTGTGTAATTTTTGTTGATTTATTTTTTTAGTTTGTCAATGATACATGAATATACTTAAAGAAAAGAGGGAGGGTAATAAATACTGGATTAGTTATAAGCCTCAATTTAAATAAAATAAGAAACATAGAATAAAACTATAAAAATGCAAAACCATGTGTTTAAGCATAATGATTGCTGAGTGCAATGAGAGAAATTAATGTCTTCAAAGGGCTAAATTGCTAAAATTTGTGTGTTTAATCAGTATTACACCAAGACAATAAGTTAAAAGCTTGTGGCTAGCCTGATGGCGTACGACTTAGAAAACCTTTTAAAACTGGAATTAGTTGCCTAGTTTCTGTTTTTGTTACGATAAAATTCACTTCTTGAATTTATGATTTAGTTAGTGAGCATGAGCTAATAAGTTAGCAATCTTTTTTTCTTTGATTCCACGACCACCCATCACACCATCATTTCTGCATTTGAGTGATGGTATATGTGCACTATATAATTTTAAAAACTATGGCCTTTTGTATCTACTGTGAAAACCCTTTATTCATGTTATACTTGTACATTCTTGTCCTTCTATTGGCAATGCTATTATTTGGTTCAAATTGTAGAGTTTTATACTTTTATCTCGCTATTAACTTGTTTTCTTTCTAGGCTTCTCTACAACAGAGACCTATGCATGGATTTGGATTGGTGTCAAGTGCTTATGATGCTCGGTACCCATTAAGCAGTTCTTATCAGGGCTCTAACTTCGGTGGTGCATCCATTTCTTATCCAGTTGTAAATGACCGAAGCCGACTTACCTTTGAGAAGGACAGAGTAAGAGACAGAGATAGAGACTCAATTTCACTTTTTAATGATCCGCATGGCATCTTTAGTGACCGTAATCGAGGACCAAGAGCTTTGAAGGCCAAGGGTAAAGGCGACCAAAGTATTGTATCTGGTACAATAAAAAACGATTTATTGACTTTATCAGTTAGTCCTGATTCCTACAATCGGCCAGATTTTGCTACAGATTACGAGACTGCTAAGTTTTTCATTATTAAGTCATTTAGCGAAGATAATGTTCATAGAAGTATCAAGTACAACATTTGGGCCAGTACTCCACATGGTAACAAGAAACTGGATGCTGCTTACCGGGAGGCAAAAGAGATGCAAGGAAATTGTCCAGTTCTCCTCTTTTTCTCCGTAAGCTCTGAAGACTGTTCTTAATTAACTTCCTTTTTTTTTCATTTGGAAATCTTGTTCGTGCGTAGAGTGGGGAGAGATAAGTGCTTCCCCTGCCTCCGTCATAGTTGTTATTATGAGAGGTAGTCAAGGAGGTTTCAGGAGGAAAACAAAAGGCGTAGTAGTGGCTGTAGGCTCCTTTGGAGTTTGTTTTATCTTACTACACTACCATCAACTTTTTATGGGGCTTAGGGCTGTCTGCTGGTAATGGCTGTAGGATTCAAGCGTCAATTTATGTGACCATTAAACCCAACTTATCTTTTCCTGGCATAATTATGATAACAAAAAATTAAACAAAAAAGAATTAAATGGTTTTTCTTCAAGCTATCAAGATTTTGCCATAGTGAGCAGGACTTTAGTTTGTGCGTCGGGGTGGTAAATTATTCATAATATTCAATTTATTCTTCAAGTGATATCATCTTTTAAAATCGTGTAGCTAGACTAGGTATCTTCTTTAACATCAATGTTGTGCGTATTGGTGGAATTGAATCTCCATCCACAGATTTGTGGGTTCTATCTTCTTGCTTCTTGTTGCATACTTTCAATCATTCATTATTTTTTTTTTGGACCACAGTTCAGTGGATTATGTTGTAAGAGCAAGTCGGTCATGTTTATCTTGCAGGTTAATGCTAGTGGTCAATTTTGTGGTGTAGCTGAAATGGTTGGACCTGTTGACTTTGAGAAAAATGCAGATTACTGGCAGCAGGATAGGTGGAGTGGACAATTTCCCGTTAAGTGGCATATCATCAAAGATGTTCCTAATATTAGATTTCGGCATGTTTTACTTCAAAATAATGACAATAAACCAGTTACACACAGCAGAGATTCTCAGGAGGTATGATTTGATATCAATATTCTTTAATAATTGCATCCTCATCTATGTGCATGTAGCAACGGTGTACACAGTTGTTCGTTGTTAGGTAGAACCCTTTACTAGGCGATTACTATGTTAAATTATAACCAAGTAACATGTGGCAAGAAGCTTTAAAACTCATGTCACGGAGGATCATGTCTTTCTTCTTCCTTCTTTTTAAATGTATTACTTGCCCTGCAACTAAAGTTTTTCCTAAGGTGTATTGTATAGTATGCATATTTTTGTTGACCGACCCACTCAAATTCCCCACCCTATCTGTACCCTTGTCAAAAAAGAAAAAATGAGTGATGGGGGAGAAGGAAGATCAAGCGGGGACAATCAACCAGTCAAAGGGAATAAAAGTGGGTGTTCTTTGAACTACAAGGACTAAATAGTTTTGAAAGTATAGAGACCAAATAGATACTAAAGTTATAGGGACAATTTTTTGACCATGGAAAAAAAGTTATTAATCTGCCATCTAACTTTGATGTGGGAACTGCTGTAGAACAGAACTTTATTTATATTGCCTATTACTCTCAATTCCTATTTGTGCTTAGGGTACCTGGTCAATGAGCACTTTGCATTTTCGCATACATGCATGTAACTGTTGTTAGTCCTTTCTTTATGCTTCTTGATGTTATTTCTCAATGCCATAAATTGACAGGTGCCGCTGAAACAAGGTATTGAGATGTTGAAAATTTTCAAGGACCATGATCCACGAACATCTATTATAGATGATTTTGATTTCTATGATGAACGGGAGAGGATTTTGAAAGAAAGGAAAACAAGACAGCAGCTATTTGCAACTGCTAATTCTCTAAATTCACTTGGGGATGGTTCCATTAGCCCTATTTCTGACCAGTTTGCTCAAGCCCTTCAACTTGATGATAACGAGAAAGAAAAACCAGAAATTGAAAAGAGTGCAACGTCTAGAATAGATGCTTCAGTTTCGCTTGATGATGATCCGGCAAAGTAAGTCTGAGACTTGTTCGAGTCTTGAAGCGGAGAGACTAAGTATTAAGAAAGTCCAACATCTGAAAATGGATATGGTTTTAGCAGAATTGAGTATCTTGCCGTAAGATTGGACTCTCCTTTGATTCCTTCAAGCATTTAGATGAACGAGTTTGATAGGTATTTGGCATCTTGAGACACCCTTTGTGACTGATTTTCTGTTCTCCAATAGCTGATAACATCTGAGGCAGTATTTTAGAAATCCATAGCAGTGAAGATGATATCTGACGCTTTTTTTTTACCATTTTTTCATGTTCAATTGCCCAAAGCAGCTGGAGGAAAATTGACTTGCGCTTGTCCAGAAGCTTTTCTGATAAAATATTGCTTAATTTACATTGAAACTTTCCCTTACCCTTGAAAGGTGTCGATCGCATTTCTCGTGTGGAAGGATTCTGCTAAAGGGAATGGGTTTAGCTGAGTGGGATTTTATGTAGGAAGTGTGCAGAACATGTTCGCGTTGCGTATCGTATCAACAGTCCAGTTGCTGGGTATTTATGATAGCTACCCATTTGGTGAAGCAGATTAATAAAGGAATTCCAAAAAAATTTCATTGTCTTAGGGAGTTGACATGTTTTATTTGATATTTTCTTATGGGGTGGCTTCTTTAGTAAGTTCAGGGCCAGCTGCTGTGAATCTTACAAACAGAGGAGAGGATTTATTTAACCTCTGAGCTATGTGTTTTTCTCCTTTCTTTGTGTTGCTTTCTTTTTCTTTTTTAATGTCTGATATGTTATTCTAGATGTCTCTTAGAGTCTAGACCATAAGGAACTTATGAAGGAGCTAGGGAGATAGGTTTAATGCGAATACTCAGAATTGTAATTTGCTGTTAAATGTACAACAAAACTGCTCTCTTGTTTAAGTCATCTTCTTTTCTCTTTGTGCGTACCCTTTTACTCTGCTTGTGAACAGATTCGATGAAGCGAGTCGAATTCTCCTGTGACACCCGAGCACGTCGTTGCTTCAAGATGGGATATCTGATATACAGGAAATCCATGGAGGAGGGAGCCTTCATGCCAGGTTTTCATTATATTAACATATGATCATTCTGTTCTTCTGGATATGTCATGATCTATCATTTTTTCTTGTATTATACTCACAAAAACTCCGATTGTATTGATATGTGTGATTCTGTTCAACCAAAAGTTGAACAGATATCATTTCCTGGGCCCTTCCCTGCACAACAAGAGATGAACAGATGAACATTCAAACAGAATGAACCTAAGAGCTTCCATAGTATAGATGCCTGGTAACGAGTTGTTCCAACGATGTTGTGCATTGCAATTCTGGGGCAGTTTTCTGTTATTGTGAATTCGATTTTGCCATCGAGAAATCGTGGGTTTTCACGTATAGTTTGAGACATTGGTTTTACGAATCCACCTCGGCCATCGAGAAATCTTAAAATTTCCAAAGTTGTCTAACCATGCCATGTCATTTTCATTTTAGGGCCTCGTGGAAGTTCGACGACAAAAGTAAATTTAGTAGTTTTAACTCAACTAAAAATTTTAAGTATAAAAAATAATTTGGATAATTAAAGCTTGGCTCAATTTGTGGAATTAGAAGTGTTTGTGCAATTCGTTTTTGATCTTTCAGAATCAATTGGCAAGAGGTCAACAAGCACGAAGTCGGGGTCAATGAGTACGAAGTCGTGAGTTGTTCAAAAATTCCAATCAGCCCCTCATGGTAGAAGAACAGATAATGCTCTCACGTGCAATTCGCTTATGATCTCTTAGAATCAATTGATAAGAGGTCAACGAGGTCGATTTCAATGAGTACGAGGTTGTGAGTTGCTCAAAAATCTCAATCAGTCACTCTCACAGTAAAAGAACAGATAATGTTCTCACGGTACAAGAACAAATAATGACTATTATCAACCATTCTCACAGTAGAAGAACATATAATGCTCTCACGGTAGAAGAACATATAATGTTCTCACGGTACAAGAACAAATAATGACTATTATCAACCCTTCTCACAGTAGAAGAACATATAATGCTCTCACGATAGAAGAATAAATAATGACTATTATCAGCCTTTCTCACGGTAGAAGAACAGATAATGCTCTCACGGTTATCTTGATTCATTAGAAATTGACTCTCTCTAGTCATAGGAACATCTTTAATTTTATAACTACAACGGTTAAATTATAATTTTTTTTAATATTTGAAATTAAATTTATAAAAAAAAAAAATGGAAATTTTAGTAGCATACTAAATATTTTTTTCAGATTTTTTAAGATGAAATTTACCATGATGTATCTAATCATACATAATATCATGAAAATTCATGCATAATATCATAAAAACAAATTTTTTTAAAAAAAATATCTAAAAATAGAAAATTTAGATGTTTGCATGGGGCTCGAAATAAAGAACCATGCATATCTATTTGGAATAGATTTGAGGTCGAACAGTTCTGCACATTTGCCATTTCTTAGGCGAACACCCTGTTTTTTTTTTTCTTTTTCCTGCGATGGAAGTTCTTCTGATCGGAATGAGATAGATTCATGAGGTTTTAGACGATTTTGAAAACAGAAAAAGAAATTAGAAGCATTGGTGAATCGAATTGCGAACCAACAGAACAGAAAAGTTGAGCGGAGGACAAACAGAGAGCATTGCAATCAAGCAGAGTCGAAGGGATCAATCGAACAATCATGGCGGTAATTTTCCAGACCTTCTCTTCTTGAACAATTTATTTTCGACATTTCCTTCATAAACATTCATTTTTGGGGGTTTTGTCAGGATTCGTCGGGGACGACGCTAATGGATCTGATTACCGCCGATCCATCAAAAGCGTCGTCGGGATCGTCCTCCACAAACGCTGCATTGGCCGCGCCATCAACGATTAGTTCATCTTCAATTTCCGCCTCAAGTGCTCTGCCCTCTACACTGGGGAGGCCGGCGGGGGAGAAGAGGTCTAAGAGGGCGGCACTGATGCAGATCCAGAATGACACAATTTCTGCTGCTAAAGCCGCTTTGAATCCTGTGAGGACCAACATGATGCCGCAGAGGCTGAGCAAGAAGAAGGTGCCCTCCTCCTACATGTTTCACATCTTTTTTTGAATTGATTTTGTTTTGTTCAATTTGACTTGCACTGCAGCCTGTTTCTTATGCCCAATTAGCTAGGAGTATCCATGAACTCGCTGCTACTTCGGATCAGGTGAACAGTATGGGATGATTCTTATTATTGTGATGATTTGGAGGTAAAACATGTTAAACGTTGTTATGTTTCTGTGAATTTTACAGAAAAGCTCCCAGAAGCAGTTAGTTCATCATGTATTCCCAAAACTTGCCGTCTACAATTCAGTTGATCCTTCGTTGGCACCTTCTCTGCTCATGGTATGATAATATTTCATTTCTTGTTAGCAATCAAGTAATCTTTATGACTTCAAAATTGTCTAGAATATGGCTATTGATAAGATAAATTGTGTTCGTACTGGTCTAGTTCATTCTTCCGTGAAGAAACTTTATGGAATCCCAAATAGTTCTCTTTTATTGTACCCATTATCAATTACCAATTGTTTGTGTGAGATCCCACATCGGTTAGGGAGGAGGACAAAACACCCTTTATAAGGGTGTGGAAACCTCTCCCTCGCAGACGTGTTTTAAAAACCTTGAGGGAAGCCCGAAAGGAAAATCCCAAAGTGGACAATATCTGCTAGCATGGGCTTGGGCCGTTACAAAGGGTATCAGAGCCAAGCACCAAGCAGTGTGCCAGTGAGGATGGCTCCAGAGGGGGGTGGATTGTGAGATTCCACCTCAGTTGTGGAGGAGAACAAAACACCCTTTATAAGGGTGTGGAAACCTCTCCCTAGCAGATGCGTTTTAAAAACCTTGAGGGGAAGTCCGAAAGGGAAGGCCCAAAGAGGACAATATCTGCTAGTGGTGGGCTTGGGCCGTTACAAATGGTATCAGAGCCAAACACTGGGCGATGTGCTAGCGAGGACGCTGACCTTCGAAGGGGGGTGGATTATGAGATCCCATCTCGGTTGGGGAGGAGAACGAAACACCTTTTATAAGGGCGTGGAAACCTCTTCCTAGCAAATGCGTTTTAAAAACCTTGAGGGGAAGCTCGAAAGGAAAGCCCAAAGATGACAATAACTGCTAGCGGTGGGCTTGGGCTATTACAGTTTGGATCTTAAAATTGTCTGTGTGTAATTGGAGATAGTTTAGTGATATTTTTTTTGGAAGATGGTTTTTAAGTCTTGGATGAAAGAACAAAAAGCTAGAGGGGCTAAACGAGAAACAAGGAGATGAGGCATAGAAATTCTAGTTGATAAAACCAATTGGAGTGGAGGATGATTGTGTTTCATATGGATGCTTTCATTCCCCCATATTTTTGTCATTTTATTACCTATGAAATGTATTTCTTCTGAAGGAATAAAGAAAAAAAATAAAGAACAAAGAATTATGTTTTTCCTATATTTGACAGTTAAATCAGCAGTGTGAAGATAGGAGTGTGCTCCGTTACGTATACTATTATTTAGCCAGAATTTTATCAGATACTAGTGCACAAGGTGTAAGTACAGGTGGTGGGATTCCAACACCTAACTGGGATGCTTTAGCTGATATTGATGCAGTCGGGGGGGTGACTCGAGCTGATGTTGTACCCGGAATAGTTAATCAGCTTGTAACTGAGGCCTCTAATCCTGATGTTGAATGTAAGCCGGTTTCCTTTTATTGAATTTGAATGAATTATCATATTGTTCATCGAGTTGAAAGAGATTCCTGTAATAAAATGTTTGCATCCTCCTTTGACACTATATTTCTCTTGAAGTTCATGCTAGAAGACTACAAGCACTAAAGGCTTTAACCTATGCTCCTTCAAGCAGCTCTGAGATTTTGTCCCAACTATATGAAATTGTTTTTTCAATCCTTGATAAGGTTTGTTTTTTCTGGCTATATGCATAGTATTTGAAATCTATCATGTGCATTATTCGAGTAGTTCCTGTACCAAAAATGGTGCGGGTTGATGATTGAAAAATTTATGTGGGATAAGTTTCAGGGTAAAATACTAAAGATTTAAGACCCTTATAACTGTTCGTTGTAGTTGGAATTTGCTATCAAATTTTGGGTGCTGTTCATAGTGACTTAACAAAATACTGGAACAGCTTATAGGATAATCCACTTTAGCACCTTGAGATTTTGCAATTTGTTTATCTTTTCTTTTTGACTGTGTTCATGTGCATTCCAAAATGCTTTCCCCTTGTGATATTTTCTTTCGACATAAATAATATTTGTGTTTTTTTTTTTTTTTAAGATTCTAGTAGAAACACTCCAAATATGTTTCTTTTTGTATTCGGTTTCCAGGTCGCCGATGCTCCTTACAAACGCAAGAAAGGGGTACTTGGGATTAAAGGTGGAGATAAGGAGGTAATTTCTGACACTTGTTAGTCGTGTCTTCATATGATGGTGTTTTATGTTCATGCAAATTCATCATTTAACTGCTTTACATGTGTGAGATCCCATATCGGTTGGGGAGGAGAACGAAGCATTCTTTATAAGGGTGTGGAAATCTCTTCCTAGCAGACGCGTTTGAAAAACTTTGAGGGAAACCCTGAAAGGGAAAGCTCAAAAAGGACAATATCAGCTAGCGGTGGGCTTGAGCTATTAAAAATGTTGTCACAATTGTATGTGTCATGTACATGACGTTACTTATTTGCTTACCTCGCTTGCAATTCAGTAGTATGTGATGAGGAGCAATTTGCAACAAGCGGCGCTTAGTGCATTGAGAAGACTTCCCCTTGATCCTGGAAATCCTGTATTTCTGCATCGTGCCGTACAGGGGTATGGACCTCATTCTCTGAATGCCTAAACAACTTCCAACTTCCCATTTACTTTACTTGTTTATATGATACAAACAAATTAATATGAACCTAGCTAGCTTTTGCTTTTATCTTCCATTTAAATTAAGGGATTTAGGCCAAGAAAGCCTCATGACAAACCCTTAAGTTCCTTTACCTTCCCCCTTGGTCTGCCATTAACAAGAATGGAATATCGGATCGTCCTAATACAACACCACATTGAGGATCTCCGTTTGTAGCTAACCCATCTTGCCCAAAACTTTATCCAGAAACTCCCAACCAACATGATTGTAAGTCTTCTCAAAATCAATATAAAAAACAGCCCCCTTGCTTACAATTCTGATAGTCCTCAATTGCCTCATTATCAATAAGGACTTGGTCCAAAAATTTTCTCCTAGCTACTTTGATTGTCCGCTCATGTTCTGTATAGTGCTTGATGTTTTGATCAACTTGTACTAATCTTTTTGTTGTAATATCAAGGTTTTTCTGTGTTAACTGCAGAGTGTCATTTACTGATCCAATTGCTGTGAGACATGCATTGGAAATGCTTTCGGAGCTAGCTGCAAGAGATCCTTATGCAGTTGCAATGTCACTAGGTTATTTTCTGTTTACGACTTGTAAAATTTCTTTCAGAGTGTCGTCACGTTTTATCTAAAAATTAACTAAAGTTCGGTTAATTTCTAGTTTGTGCATCTAATGATTTACCCTATGCCTTTTTTCAGGAAAACTTGTACAACATGGAGGTATGCGTTTATATCATAGCCACCCACTTATTCTTCTTATTTATTCTGATTAAGGATGTTTACATTTACACAAATATAGAACCATAAAAAGAACCAAATTTAAGAATGTGTGCAAAAATTAATATGTTTGATCTTTTGACCCAATTTCTGCAGCTTTATTGGGTTGATTACTTAACATTGTCAGGAAGTATTCATCAATTTTTTTAGCTACCTTTACATTTAGGAGCATTACTGGATGTTCTCCATTTGCATGATGTTCTTGCCAGAGTTTCGCTAGCACGGTTGTGTCATTCAGTATCGAGAGCTCGAGCATTGGATGGTAAAAATTAAAATCACTGTGTATGTACCTTACAGTTTTAACTTTTTTGTATATCATGATGATTTTTTGTGACATTGATTTGTATAGAGCGGCCAGATATTAAGTCGCAGTTCAACTCGGTGCTTTATCAGCTTCTTCTTGATCCCAGTGAAAGAGTCTGTTTTGAGGCAATATTATGTGTACTAGGAAAATCAGACAACTCGGATAGGTTAGTTATTACTATCACTATTATTTTCATCACGAAATGGTTGTTCCCTTATTTTTGGTATTTTAGGACTGAAGAGCGAGCTGCTGGTTGGTATCGTCTGACAAGGGAGTTTCTCAAGCTGCCACAAGCGCCGTCGAAGGGAGCTTTCAGAAATAAATCTCAGAAGACAAGACGTCCTCAACCTCTCATCAAACTTGTAATGAGAAGGTTGAGTTCACTTGCATTATGATTTGAATGATTTTAATGAGAAGGTTGAGTTCACTTGCATTGGAACATTCTTTGGATGCAGGTTAGAAAGTTCGTTTCGTAGTTTCTCAAGGCCTGTTCTTCATACAGCGGCACGAGTCGTACAAGAGATGGGAAGAAGTCGGGCTGCTGCATTTTCCTTAGGCCTACAGGATATGGATGAAGGAGCTTTTGTTAATTCATTTTATGAGGGAGCTGAACAGGATTCTGATGCTAAAGGAAACTCACATTCTGAAAGTAATTTTCTCTCTGTTCCCAACTCTCACTCATATTACATCTTGTTTAATTAATCAAAACCATTATTATTTATGCTTCCCCTTTGGAAAGCAGTATGAAAAATCTGTCAGTTCACCAAAAGTAGCAAAATTTTGACGTCTCATGAAACAAAGCAGCTTGGTGAACATTGTTTAACTTGAGGAATTGCATGTTGTAGATGTTGCTTTAATTTCATCCTCTTTTTTTAGATATACGGAGATCTGCTTCAGTGGCGAATGGACGGGGAGAGAAAGATACGATTGCTAGTCTGCTGGCTTCGTTAATGGAAGTAGTACGAACAACAGTAGCATGTGAATGTGTCTATGTTCGAGCCATGATAATGAAGGCCTTGATATGGATGCAAAGTCCCCATGATTCATTTGATGAACTTGAATCCATGATTGCATCAGAGCTTTCTGACCCAGCCTGGCCAGCAGCATTGTTAAATGATATTTTACTTACTTTGCACGCTCGATTTAAGGTATGTTTCGTATAGAAAAAAATATTCTGTTTATCTTAGTAATGCATATGCACTAATGTTTGTTTCTAGGCAACACCCGATATGGCTGTCACTCTTCTTCAAATCGCTCGAGTTTTTGCAACTAAAGTTCCCGGGAAAATTGATGCAGATGTCTTGCAACTACTATGGAAAGTAAGTCACTATTCAGTTCACTTATCCAAATTTCTCATTTGATCAGGTTTGGTTCAGTTAAAAGTTAAAACCATTTCTGGATTAGTCTAGATCAAGAGCTGGAATCTTATGAGATCATATAATGAAATAGTGATAACAAGGCCATCGCCATCACTCGAATCTTGTGTTGTGTAATTAAAATGATCGTTCGGGGATTGATAGACATATATAAATGATTTTCTTGTGTTATCAAACCTGTGACAAAGCTTATTCTGCTCATTAGGGAGCTATTGAAGCAGCAATTCTAGTCAATTGTCAGTTTGCCATCACTATCTAGGATCGTTGCTTACAGACATGCCATTTTGTTATTCCATTTACAGACGTGCCTTATTGGAGCTGGTTCTGACTGGAAGCACACAGCTTTGGAAGCAGTAACCTTAGTTCTAGATCTTCCTCCACCACAACCTGGCTCTATGACATCGATTACTTCAGTCGACCGTGTTTCAGCTTCTGATCCTAAGTCAGCACTGGCTTTGCAGCGATTGGTGCAAGCTGCTGTATGCATCTTCTTTTAGTATTATCATTTATTTTTTGTATTGAACTTGGTTTTTATTAAGAAAATCATTTTAAATTAACTCGAACAGGTGTGGTTTCTTGGAGAGAATGCAAATTATGCTGCATCTGAGTATGCTTGGGAATCAGCAACCCCGCCTGGTACAGCATTGATGATGTTAGATGCAGATAAAATGGTTGCTGCTGCTGGCTCTCGCAATCCTACGCTTGCTGGTGCGTTGACTCGTCTTCAAAGGAGTGCCTTCAGTGGAAGCTGGGAGGTATTGCTCCCCTCTATTGGTTATCCAGCAAAGTCTTTCATCAGTGTTTGTTTGATGTTGAAGAATTTGATAAATATGACTTAATTTTGTCCATCTTGAAACATTACTTCACAACTATATTGGTGGAAGTTGGAAATAAGTTGAATGTTTTTTTTTAAGCTTAGAATAGATATTTTATTTGTGAGATCCCACGTTGGTTGGAGAGAGGAACAAAACATTCCTTATAAAGGTGTGAAATCCTCTTCCTAGCAGACGTGTTTTAGAACCTCGAGGAGAAGCTCGGAAGGGATAATCCAAAGAGGATAATATTTGCTAGCGGTGAGGCTGAGCTGTTAGAAATAGTATTAGAACCAAACACTATAGTGTCAGCGAGGACGCTAGCCCCCAAGGGGGTGGATTGTGAGATCCCACACGGTTGGAGAGGAGAACAAAACATTCCTTATAAGCGCGTGGAAACCTCTCCCTAGAAAACACGTTTTAAAACCTTGAGGGGAAGCCTAAAAGGGAAAACTCAAAGAGGACAATATTTACATCCTATCTAGCCTAATTTCTTAGCATAGTAGTAATATTTTTCAAACTATTAGACCTTTTTGTATGATTCAGGTTCGTCTAATTGCTGCTCAAGCTCTTACAACAGTGGCCATCAGGTCCGGTGAGCCATATAGGCTGCAGATTTATGACTTCTTACATTCTTTAGCCCAAGGTGGTCTACAGTCTCAATTTTCAGAGATGCATCTTAGCAATGGTGAGGATCAAGGAGCCAGTGGTACTGGCCTCGGAGTTTTAATTAGTCCAATGATTAAAGTGCTCGACGAAATGTATCAAGCTCAAGACGATTTGATAAAGTATAACCTCAAACACTTCCCTTCTTTTCTTTGCCATTTTTCTTTATTCTCATTTTTATCTTGGGCACCGATGAAACGTTCCTGCACGAACAGAGATATTCGCTATCATGACAACACTAAGAAAAAATGGACGGATGAGGATCTTAAGAAGCTATATAAAACCCATGAAAGATTGTTGGATCTTGTTTCACTATTTTGCTATGTTCCTAGAGCGAAGTACCTACCTTTGGGGCCAATAAGGTAATTCTTTTGTTTCATTTTTGTGTTTCCATTATCCAACTCATAACTTTATTTGATTTTAAATTGTCAGTGCAAAGCTGATTGACATCTATAGGACAGAACACAATATAAGTGCATCAACTGGTTTGAGTGATCCAGCCGTTGCTACTGGCATTTCTGATCTTATTTATGAATCAAAACCTGCAACCAATGAGCCAGATGCTCTTGATGACGACCTAGTGAATGCTTGGGCAGCCAATCTTGGTGACGATGGGCTGCTAGGAAGCAGTGCACCAGCAATGAGCAGAGTATGTCTTTTAGAGTGCTACTGATATCATTTAAAGGATGGATTTAAGCTGTTCTAATTGACCTTCTGTTTTCCATTTTGATTTATCTCATCTTTACTTGCCATTAGGTTAATGAATTTCTTGCTGGTGCTGGAACCGATGCGCCTGACGTCGATGAAGAGAATATCGTCTCTCGGCCATCGGTTAGTTATGATGACATGTGGGCAAAAACTCTCTTAGAGAGTTCGGAACTAGAGGTACTATGATTTACTTTTCCATGAAGAGTTTGCAGTTTGGTGAGTGCTGGACTGAGATGTTTTGGTGATTTCCAACTGTGTATTCCTTTGAATTTCAGGAAGATGATGCACGGTCGTCTGGAACGTCCTCTCCTGAGTCGACAGGCTCAGTTGAAACTTCCATATCTTCTCACTTTGGTGGAATGAACTATCCTTCATTGTTTAGTTCACGACCTTCCTATGGCGGTATCCAAACTTCGGTATGATATTAAAATTTTAACTTGTTGCATTGCTGCTGTTCATTTTTTTCATTTGTGACGCGTACTAATGATCTCCAGGAAAGATCAGGAGCAAGCAGGTTTAGTAATCCAACAATACACGAGGGTTTAAATTCTCCGGTTTGATATTTGTTCATTGTATCTCCGTAAGTTTTGTCGAGTAGTTTCTGCTTCTAATTGAATCTTCATGCTTCTCAGATCAGGGAAGATCCCCTTCCATATTCACCTTGTGATATGCAACGGTACGAATCATTTGAGAACCCCTTAGCAGGGTGTGACGCTCAGAGTTTTGGATCTCAAGAAGACCGTGCCTCGTCTGGAAATCCACAACATGGATCCGCTCTCTATGACTTCACTGCTGGTGGTGATGATGAGGTTACTTGCTCTTTAATATCATATTGTGGTTTCCATTTGCTTTTCTGTTTTTTCTCAATGGAAGAACATGAGAAGGTAGCACTAAGCTTTGGTGCTATAATATTTACGTTGACTATTGGTTGTTTCTTGTCTTGCAGTTAAGTTTAACGGCTGGTGAAGAGGTTGAAATTGAGTACGAAGTGGATGGCTGGTTCTATGTGAGTATAATGAAAGGAGATGCGAAATTTTACAGCTTTTATGCACTCTGTAGAAACCAAGGATCAAAGTCGTTTATATTATTCGACAGTTTCATGATGTTTACATTTCGCTTTCTATCTTTAGTTAAAGGGAAGATGGAACTCATTTTTGGTTGATAACTTGTTTACCTGAATGCAATAATGGTATTAGCAGCTAGAACTAATGTACTGTTGTTACTGTTGCAGGTGAAAAAGAAACGTCCAGGGAGGGATGGTAAAATGGCGGGGCTTGTCCCCGTACTTTATGTTAATCAATCGTAATTTCATGCTGTGATCTGACCAGAAAGTTCGATTAGCGACCTTTCCATGTGTCCCCGACATTGCGACATGCCTTGCGAGCTCTTCTCCCTCTCCATTCTTTATTTGTTGCACTTCCAGGATGATCTATCAATTGGTTCTGTAGCTACTGCAATTGGCTTGATCATTGAATTGCTGCATCCACATGTGATGTGTGCTTTGTTATTCTTCGTTTATAGTATGATTGTTGTGACAACGAAGGTGTTATCCAATTATTTCTTATTGAGTTAGATTTACATGCTCTTTATTTGTTGCATGAGTTCAACATCGTGGTTGACCAATCATGGTCGAGTTCTTGATAGCTTTAGATCGATGTAGTGTATGTATTTTATTGCTCGAACGAGAAGTTCATCTTGATCGATTTTGAGACGCGTGAAATGGCTATTATGTTGATTTTCTTTTCTTTTCTTTTTCATTTTTTCAGTAAAATTCGCGTTCGGTTCCAAGTTCTAAGTATAGTTTCTGGCTTCATTACCTATATGCACTTCAAACTTATATCAAGATTGGAGACCAATGAACAAATTGCATTCCAATTCAGCTACAGCCACAGCCTAAAAATCAACTTGCAGAAGAACAACCTTAGAAAATCTGGAAGCTACAAATGACTATAACTGCAAGTACAAGTACAAACTTCCTATCTCCCTTACCTGAAATCCAGTCTGGGAATCTTTGGAAACAAGACCTTGCCAGTGAGATCTACGTCTATCGCCTCCGATCACGAGCCTTGCCCTATTCACACAGAATGTTTTTCAAGAAACAATTTTTGCAGACTGGTTGCAGTTGCAGGCGTAGTAAAATTTCACAGCTACAAACCAAGCATTAAGCATAGAAGTCCGTTATTTTATCAAGTGTATGGTGAATAAACTTACCCCATATATAGCACAATTTTGTTGCTAGCTGAGTCATAAGTCTTGTTTCTGCAGGATTAGAAAATTCACTCTTTGAAGCCTCCTGGATGGCAAGAACAAATTCTTGTCTTTCTTTGGCTGAGAGACCAAGAGAATTTGCTCCATGCATTGTGCTCAAATCAACTACCTACAGTTACATGACAAACAAACCATGTAAAGTTACTAGCAAGGGCAAGAAAAGGAATGTGATATCCATTCAGAATCTATGAGATTCCATGTCGGTTGGATAGGAGAACGAATCATTCTTGATAAGGGTGTGGAAACCTCTCCCTAGAAAACGCGTTTTAAAAACCTTGAAGGGAAGCTCGAAAGGGAAAACACAAAGAAGACAATATTTGCTAGTGGTGGGCTTGAGCCGTTATAGAATCAGATAGATAAAACCAAATCACAAGGTTGGAAAGAGTGTATATGAAATTTACCTGCTGCAACCAAGGTATTACACAGCGTATAAACTTTTGCTCTGGGAGAAATGATGCCAAAACGCGAAGGATGTTGCTGATAGTTTTAGGTGACAAACATTCAAGAACAGGCCCTGTTTGATCAAGAAGTTCAAACAGAACAGCTTCATCAACAGAACGCAAGGCTTCGATGTATGCTGTATCGACATCACCTTGTCGAAGGAAACCGGACACACGTTTCAAAATGCTGTTCTTTCCATCTGTAAATTGTCTAGCACAGGGAGATGAAGAAAACACTGCATTAGCATTTCGCAAGTGACGGCTGCTGCTACTATTTTGAAGATCCTTCTCAGGAGGATTCTTAACTGAATTGGTCTTTCTCCAAATATCAGTTCCACGTTTTGATGCATTACTCAATTGGCTCCTAACAGCAACATTTTCATCCCATATGTTAGAATGTTTAAGTGACAATAACGAAGACTGTCTCCCTGCAATATCTACTGATGGCCTAGGCGTGCTTGTAGAAAGCCTAGGAGAATTCAAGCTTTGGTTCTGCTTCATGAACTTTGAGTTTGAAAGCTCAGATTCTCTATTCCCATTCAAAAGATCCTGAGATAATCCATACACAACATGTTCTAAACCCACCACCCTTGATTGTATGACTGACAAGCTATCCATTATGCCCGAAGTGAACTCCTGATATCAATTTCACAGAGAAGAATCAGTGGATCAGTCTGAGAAGAACAAAAGATATTCCATACACAAAAAGTATTACCTTGAATAAGTCCATCAAGTTTGACTGCTTGTTTTCGATTTCCAGGAGATGTTTTCGGATGCAAACCATATCATTTGCAATTTCCGAGTCACATTCTTGTACAACCTGACAACTAGACTCTGTGACCACAGAATCGAGACTTCTTCGATCCTTCACCTTTGTTGAGTATATTTGCCCCTCGCTCGTAGCCTCTTCAGCAACAAACCGCTTATTTCTGTCTGTTGATTTATGCATATTGCTGTCTTCAGAGGAACATTCTTGTTTGTCATCCATTCTGACATAATCATATTCAATATCTTGCATGTCTGTAGCATCAGTACTCACTCCTTGAAATGTCTTTGTAATTGTACTACCTTCAGATTCTTCAGTGTAAAATCCTGATAATGACTGATTGTGCTTTTGTGGAACAGCTATTTCAATATGACAATCATTTGCTTTAAAATGCTGAGTGTTCTCCAAATATCTTGGACAAGTTTTCCTCATGTTTAGTGGAATCCTCCCTCTGGTAGAGCCCATACCTACTTTCCTAATTGCAGCATCCTTCTTGCCATGTTCTACAGAACTAGTAACGTCACTGAAGTCACCCCCACAAAGGTTTTCTGTGCAAAGAATGAAAGATAGGTAAATAAAAGGTAAGAATATAAAACATGAAACAGGGCAGAAACTAAAACAAACATAGTCTAAGCAGTTATGTTGGCATCAGGCATTGACCAATAGACCTTTGATTGATGATCCAGCTTCTGAAGGTTCAGGAGTATCAGGCCCTTGAACGTTATTCCAATATTGAAGGGTCTGGAGTACAATATCCCTGACTGGTTTCACCTATCGGATACAAAATAAGTTTAAAACTTCATTTTCAAAATTAAGCGGAACAATAGATGCATTAACAGCCCGAGCCCACAAATAGCAGATATTGTTCGTTTTGACCCGTTACGTATCGTTGTCAGTTTCACAGTTTTAAAAAAGCGTATGCTAGGGAGGTTTCCACATCCTTATAAGGAATGCTTCGTTCCACTCTCCAATCGATGTGGGATCTCATAATCCACCCCCCTTGGAAGCCCAGCATCCTCGCTGGCACACCACCCGATGACTGGCTCTGATACCATTTGTAACAGCTCAAGTCCACTATTAGCATATATTGTCCGCTTTGGCCCGTTACATATCGTTGTCAACCTCATGGTTTTAAAACGCGTCTGCTAGGGAGAGGTTTCCACACCCTTATAAGGAATGTTTCATTCCCCTCTCCAATCAATGTGGGATCTCACAATGCAGTTTCATATTTCTAATATATTTATGTATGCTATTGGTCCTACCTTATCAAATCGACATGATTCAAGGGACCGAATGCAGGAAGCCTTAAAAGACCCCAGGAAGGACCCACAGCTTGTAGCAATGTCACCTAACGCAACAGAAGCAGCTTTACGAGTTGTCCAATCACTATTCTTGAGAGCTTCTTGGATGCCAAGCATTGCAGCAGAGAGAACATTTCGATTTGAAGCACCCCCAGCCTGTTATACATAGACAAACGGAACCATATTTTAAATACTTTCTTAAGACACTAAAGCTTTACAATAGTTGCCCAAATGAAATAATCTTGATAATATAAGCACCATAAGACCAATCTATAGATGGCTGGCATTTACTTTCTCTATCCCTACTGCCATAACTAAGATGTTGAAGTGATGACGGTTTGTTTCTTGTTGTATACAATACATTCATAGTGAATATTGAAGTAAAAACCCATTAGCAGGCAACAATAAGCATCAGAAAGTTGCTAAATCCTTTCTCTGAACTGTTTAAAATCTAAAGTGAAAACAAAGACTAAGCTTGACTGAAGGACACATTAGGATATGACACGAGAGCAGGGAAAAGAAATGATGCAATACTTGGAAATCAAATATATTTTGGCTATCAATCACTGACCAAATAAAATAAATCAGATATTGTGAGATCTCACATCGGTTGGGGAGGAGAACGAAGCATTCTTTATAAGGATGTAGAAACTTCTCCCTAGCTGATACGTTTTAAAAACCTTGAAGGGAAGCCCGAAAGGGAAAGCCCAAAGAGGACAATGTCAGCTAGCGGTGGGCTTGGACTGTTACAAATGGTATCAGAGCCAGACACTCGGCGATGTGCCAGCGAGGAACCTGAGCCCCGAAGGGAGGTGGACACGAGTGGTGTGTCAGCAAGGGCGTTCGGCCCTACAGGGGTGGATTAGGGGTCCCACATCGACTGGAGAAAGGAACGAAACATTCTTTATAAGGGTGTAGGAACCTCTTTCCAGCAAACACGTTATAAAACCCTTGAGAGGAAGCCCAAAAGGAAAAGCCTAAAGAGGACAATATCTACTAGTGGTGGGTTTGGGCCGTTACAAATATGTACCTAGTTTGAGTACACAAAAAGATATAAAATAAAAACCTATATGCGTCTATTTTTGGTTAGAAGTGCAGACAAAAAAAGAAGTATGTAGCAAGGTCTTAAAAACGTAATGTTAAAGAAACTCAAGACGTGAAAAAAGAATAACCTGTATGATACTTCTGTTCAAATCAATTACAGCCGGCTTCCCCATGAAGTGTGGATTCTTAAGTAGCTTTGTAGTTCTTGCCAACATCCGCTGCAAAATCGAAACCGGTGGATCCTGAGTGTTGTCAATAATCCTTGCCAAGCAAAATGCTGAACCTGTCTGCATTTGCTTATGTTGTTCTCCCAAGCCTTCAAAGATTGGTTTTACAAGAGTAACAAAAACTTCATCACTCTCATCTCCAACACTAATCAATTTCGAAGCTAAAACTCCACACGTCTCCCCACAAGCATCCCTCACAGCAGAATCTGAATCCTTAAGCCGCTTCACAATGCTACCAACAATCCTACGAAGGTGTGGCCTTATAAGACCTTCATGGGATTTTGCCAGAGTCCCCATTAGCCGAATACATTCCTGTCGAACGGCGCTCTTCTGTTCTGAATCTATGTCCAATATACAGGACAAGAAAGGGGGAATCATATCAGGAGCAATGCATTCAGCTGTTTTTTCAAGCTCATCATACCCAATTTGGTAAGTGTCTCGATCTGCAAGCTTGTTTAGTGCAAGAACCACCTTCTGTTTCAACTCAAACACCAACTGTTGTGCGTTCATCTTGGTTGGTGCTCTTCCTTTTACATATCCTTGTGTCTTCATCATCTTCGCCTTCTTCAAAAAATTTAAAAAATGCCTCTATATTCCTAATGACTTCAAAAGAAAACTACTAATTAGCCAGTTTTCAACATCATTCTTAACCTGCAAAGAGAAAAGCCAAACAAAACTTAAGAAATGCCCCTATATTCCTAATGTCTTGAGCTAAAAATTTGACAGCATTCATCAGATACCCTAAGTATTGCTAACAGCTAAAGAGAAACGGAGGAAAAAGGGATTTCTAACCTTGTAGAGTCTTCAGATTTCTTCTTCTTCCTCCTCTATTGCTTCATCTGCAAGTTCTTGCAATCGAATCAAAAATGCAACAGCGAAAACCCCAATAAACACGCAAATTTTTCAGAGGTGAAAGAGATTACACGCCGATCTTCGATTCCCGTCATTTCCGAAAACAAAAACGAAAGAACGCGAAGAATGCAAGCCTGATTTGAGAAAACAAAGAAGAGTAATAAGAGATTTAAGAGGACACAGAAATCGATATCAAAAGGGCATTTAGAACGGAGTTGAAATTCAAAATTTCAAAAATCGAAAAGGGAACTTTAGACAACTTGGGATGTGGGTGTTCGTTGCGTGAGTCCAAGAAGAAATCACGCAATCAGAGAGAGAGAGAGAGAAAGAGAGGCGTTTCGCGCTTCCATTTTGAATTCGAGTCAGAGATGCGGATCCCACTTGGCGGATTCCCCTGTGGCCCTCTCAACCATAAATTGAAATCAAAACTTGTTCATATAATAATTTTGATATTTGTATATATATGTGTAGTGCTTGTTTAGTTTAAGGTTTGATTATGTTGATGTGATCGAAGAAATCTCAACCACGTTCGTTCGTTCGATCGAGTGTTTGAGTATGTTTATCACACCAATTCTATGCTCAAATTATTTTAATTGAAGTTGTCCTCGAGTTTCGTTAACTTTCTTTTTCCTTTTAAGGAAAGAAATTAACCTAAAATTATAATTAATTCAGTTTCTTACATTATTGAATTCTAATCCCGAGCGTTCATTGAATGATTAGTGAATCTGGTAACATTGAATTCATTTCCTAATTAGTTGAATTTGCCTCGTTTTAAGACATTTATTTGTTAAACTTTCTTCGCGTTGTTCCTTTTAGATTTAACTGCTTTAACGTATATCCACATGTCTCGCAATCTCCTAAGTTGTGGTCTAAGTGAGCTACCCTATGACACAATGTGGGCGAGCATCACAAGACGAGCGATCTCGAGTATCTTTCTTTGAAAATAGTCTTTCAAGGACTATACCGAAAGACATGGGTAAGCTAGTATTGCACTCTAACCCATGTATTAGAGATTGAATTATGCACCCGCTATCTGGAAGGTATGTTGTAAATGGTTTAGCATGAACACAAGAGAGTTTGATGCTTAAGTGAACTTGGATGGGTGGATGGTCGGAATGTCCTAATGAGATGATTGACACATGGGTCAGATCCCAATAGATGTGTCCGAGCAAGTCAAGATGATCGTGTGTCCCAAGACATGGAGTAAAGTTGCAAGCTTCTTTAATCATTAGTGCTCTATGATGAATCTCGAAGTATCTATATGATGGTCTATCAAAGCCCGTAGATATATTTCTTTAAGGTATCCGTATGTGAGGAAAGCTTTAAGTCCGAGATGGTTGTTATAATGTTCATAATGCCTTTTAGCGAGATTTTGAGTTTTCTTAGTCTCGAGTGTCTCCTTAAACTATTCAACTTTCGACACTTTCATTTAAAAAGTCGTTAATTTCTTGTAGTTAAAAAAATATTGTATTTTTAAGGTTGGATTGTAAAATATATTAAATAATTATTTTAATTTATTTTAAATAGTTAGAAAGCTATAAATATTTAAATAAAATAAAAAAGAACAATTAAATCATTTTTTATAAAAATAAAAAAATTAGAGAGCAAAAGACGAAATACTTTCAAGATATGTTGAAGAAAAAAAATATATATAAAGAGAAATAGAAACTTTAATAAAAAGAATTTCTTTTTAGAAAAAGATTGGAGAAATAAAGTTACAAAAATATTAAAGTGATAATTTTTAGAGAGAAAAAGGGTTAAAGGGAAAATATTAGAAAATTAAATTATAAAATAAAAAATTATTAAGGTTTTTTTTTTTTTTTTTAATTTATTTATTTTTTTTAAGAAAGATGCTGATTAAATAAAAATATACTCGTAAATTTTATATTCTATTTTTTAAAAAGCTACAATATTATCAAATTAATTCATTAGAATGTCAGAAAATCACCCCACTGACCTAAAAGCAACTCGGTGATGATTAAGATGACTATCTAAATTAAGTATGAAAGAACGATATTAAGACACATCGACTTGTTGAAGATTAATGGGAATGAGTCCCACATTGATTAATTTAGTGGAAGATCATGAATTTATAAGTGAGGAATAATATCTTCAATGGTATGAGATATTTTGGGGAAGACACTTCGTTTATAAACTTTTAATTTATTTGATTTTTTATATTGGTTAGGTTAAAGAGGGTATTTTAGTAACTTCCATTTCCAAATGGGTGGGCCAAACATCTTCAGACTTTTTGACCATTGACTTTTCTAATATTTTTTTTTTCGAAGACTTGACTTCCATATCAAGATTCGTATAAAGCTCCAAAAATCAAAATATACACTTTTTTTTTTCATAATATTAAAAAAATATTAGAAAAGTTCATTTTATCTTTAATATTTTTAGTTATTATAAATTAAAATCTAATAGTAGCAACTAAATAATAAAAAAAGATACTGAATTTCCTTTTAATAATGAAGATGGTAATTTGAACGTTTTTTTTTAAAAATTAGACGTATTTTTAAAATTTTTTAAAATTGAGAAATATTATTGAAATGAGATCGAAGTTTAGGGATATTTTCTGTTATGTAACTTGATTATCGTACCAATTTAAAGGGAAGAGAATAATACACCAAAGGGAGAGATACGAGAACATGGGTCAAAGCTCAAATCCCTTGGTTGACCAATGCTAGGCTCGGGTCGACTTCATATGAGACTCCCTACGTGTGCCCACGGTCCTTACGATTTTGTGCTAGCTCGATCGGTCCTATTTTAATATAATATGAAAATAAGTCAAGAAAAACCTTAATAGAATCGACCTTATTTTGAGCTAGCATTGCTCTGTCTTAAATTTGACGATAAAATAATAATAATAATACTCTTTGTCTTTATTTTAATTACTTATTCTAAGGTTAAAAGTTAAATCATCAAGCGATGAACACATTGTTCAACTATCTCGGTCAGTTATAACAATAATATTATTTAAAATGAAATAATAATATTATTTATTATAATTACAATAGATTGAATTCTTAAGAAATTTTATATACACATTCGAATTGTTTAAATATTAAATTTATTCCAAATAAAAAATTATCAAATATTTGAGTTTTGGTTGATTTAAATATATATTATTAAAATAAAAAAAAAATGTAATTATCTTATGTCTACCAAATTTAACAGAATATTTAAATAATAAAAATGAAATGAAGGAAGCATCTAGAACATCTCCCATGCAAGGAAGTGCAGCATCCAACGGTCAATATCTTGCGAAATGGAAGAAGGAATTATAGACCGTTCTTTTGCAAAACGCGGAGGATTGGATTTCATCTCAACCGTACATGTCAGAGTTCATTTCCCTCTATAAATTCGAAGTTTCCAACAGTTTTTTCAGTAAAGGGAGGAAAAGTATAAACAACTTGGCATTTTCGTGCCAGAAACTTCGTTTTATCGCTCAAAACTTTGATTCCACGAAAGCGGGATTCCGAATTCCGATCCGGTTTCGAACGATTTCGAAGGAGGAGGGTTTTAATCATCTGAAGCGAAGCGAGGATGTTCGGAAGAGCTTCGAAGAAGAGCGACGGCATGCGATACTATGAGATCCTTGGAGTATCCAAGAACGCGTCGCAGGATGATTTGAAGAAGGCCTACAAGAAGGCCGCCATCAAGAATCATCCTGATAAGGGCGGTGATCCGGAGAAGGTAATCGGAGTTTTGTTTTGAATTGTCTGTCTTCTTTCAGTTTCTGTTGAATCTGGCTGTGCATTTTGTTGATAGAAGTTTTTTATTAATGTGGTCAAGAATTTGCTTCTTTTTGAAGTTATTTTTCAGTTAATCTGTGTTTCCACTGTAATATGGTGGTGTTGTATGTCACTGGGTTTGTTTGTGGGTTTCGTCGTCGATCATGATCCTAGCGTTGTTTCTGAAATTCAATAGTTTGAAAATGTAGAGATTACCATGGATTACTAGACTGCTACGTTTTTTTCCCCCTTTCTTCTCACTCTAGCGCCATTTCCTGCCATGGAGTTTGAGGCTCTGAATGAGCAGACCTCGAAATCTACTGATACTTTTGTTTTCTTAATATAACTTGTGGTTTAGGTTCTTGCTATGGTACTTCGAATTTCAAATTTGCTTGAGAATTACTGCTGATTGTTATAATGGTCGTTATAAATCGTTTGAGCTCCTATTGACGGGATGGGTTGCGTGTTTTCTGACGGAATACGCCATTGTTATTGCAGTTTAAAGAGTTGGCTCAAGCTTATGAGGTTCTTAGCAATCCCGAGAAGCGAGAGATTTATGATCAGTATGGGGAGGACGCACTTAAAGAAGGAATGGGCGGTGGAGGTGGTCATGACCCCTTCGATATCTTCCAATCCTTCTTTGGCGGAAGCCCATTTGGGGGTCAGTGTTATGAACAAAACCATGTTATTTTTGATGCATTACTTCATAATCATTGTCCGTCTTTCAATGTTTGGAGATACAGAGCTCTTGTGAGCTCTCAAATAGAAAATTCAATGATTTTTTAGCTTGTCTTCCCTCAAAATTGATTCGTGTTAGGAATAACGACTCTCGCGTATAATATTGTTCACTTTGAGCATACTTTGGACTCTTCCCTGAACGGAGATGTATACCTTACCTATAAATTCACAATCATTCCCTCCCAACAATCCTCAACAGTCAGTGGGATGTGGATTTTAGTGACTCATTATGTACCCTATTGTTCTTATGCAGGTGGTGGTAGCAGCAGGGGCAGACGCCAGAGACGGGGAGAGGATGTGGTAAAACCCCTTAAGGTCTCCCTTGAGGATCTCTACCTTGGAACTACTAAGAAACTCTCTCTGTCCAGAAATGTTCTCTGCTCCAAATGCAAAGGGTTAGCCCGTTTTCTCGCACTCTTTTGAATGTCAGTCTTGTTGTGCTGATGTTTATTGATGGTGGGGTTGTTTCAGTAAGGGATCAAAATCTGGTGATTCAATGAACTGTTCTGGCTGCCAAGGAACTGGAATGAAGGTAACAATCAGGCACCTCGGGCCTTCGATGATCCAGCAGATGCAGCAGCCTTGCAATGAATGCAAGGGTACTGGAGAAACAATCAGCGACAAGGACCGGTGTCCTCAGTGCAAGGGAGAGAAAGTTGTACAAGAAAAGAAGGTTTTGGAAGTGATTGTAGAGAAGGGTATGCAGAATGGACAGAAGATTAAGTTCCCAGGAGAAGCCGATGAAGCTGTATGTTGTGAATTAGAATTTGAAGTCAATCAGTGCATTGTTTTTTGATCCTTTTTTGTTCTTTGTACAGCCTGATTCTGTCACTGGAGATGTAGTTTTTGTCATTCAGCAAAAGGATCACCCAAAATTCAAGAGGAAGGGAGAGGATTTGTTTGTGGAGCACACTCTGTCGCTCATTGAAGCGCTCTGTGGCTTCCAGTTTGCGCTCACGCACTTGGATGGCAGGCAGCTGCTCATCAAAACAAACCCTGGAGAAGTTGTAAAGCCTGGTAAGAGCTCTGCAGAGATTGGTTTAACGTTATGAATTTAGTTTCCTCTCGTTGTCCTACTGAGATTTGGGAAATGTATGAAACTCCAGATTCATTCAAGGCCATTAACGACGAGGGAATGCCAGTGTACCAGAGGCCATTCATGAAAGGGAAGCTCTACATCCATTTCAGTGTAAACTTCCCGGAGTCGTTGAGCGCAGAGCAGATGAAAGCTCTGGAAGCTGTGTTGCCACCAAAACCATCATCGTCCAAGCTGTCGGACATGGAGGTGGATGAGTGTGAGGAGACGACCATGCACGACGTCAACATTGAAGAGGAGATGCGGAGGAAGCAGCAGCAGGCGCAAGGCGAAGCCCACGAAGAAGATGAAGACATGCACGGCGGCGGGCCTCAGCGAGTGCAGTGTGCCCAGCAGTGATCCGTTTTTTTAGATGAAATTAACGTGAAATTTGACTCTAAATGGTAGTGGGTTGTTTGGGGATGATGAATGGTTGACGAATCCCATCTTGTTAATTGTGGATTTTGACTGTGCCAATACTGATACACAATATATAAATCAATCTCATTCTCATAGTTCGACCGTCAATAGAGATTATATTAAAATGTTTTACATTCTTTTACCTTAAGTCTTTCGAGATTTACGAGTACTTTGGCAATGTAAACGTGTGCTAGCCGAAGAGGATGCTCAGGTGGTATGTATACACCCACCTAATGGGTTCATGCTCGTGTTCATTGGCTACACGTATGAAAAGATAGGTTAAATGTTTATGTTTGGAAGATAGGTCAAATGTTTATGTTTGCATTTTTTAATCCAACTAAGTAAGTCATTTACTTATGAAATATTTTTTAAAATATTGGAAGTCAATGCTATAAAATAAAAAAATATTTCTATTATTTATTTTTATTTTATATATATTTGATTTTTTTGTATTTTAGTCTTTAAATTTAGTTTTTATCCTATTTTTTAAATTTTAGTTCTTATCCTTAATTTTTTTTCTTTAAAATGCTTTAATAATTTGATACGAATCTCTTGTCGGGATTTAATATAAATAATATAACATTTAGAAATTTAGCATTTTCTTTGTGAAATTTTTAAAAATTTAAGGGTGTTTTTTTAAATATGGATATTTTTTAAAATTTTATATTTAAATTTTTTTTAAAAAAAATTTATGAGTATTTTTGGGATAAATATCAAATTTATAAATATTTTTATTAATTTAGTTATAAATAAATAATAATAATAATAATAATAATTTGAATAATTTGCAGGTACGAGATGGCAGTATTTTATTGGTCCATTTTGCCGTCAATATAATGTATTTTTCTATCGCTCGTCGAGGAGTTTTCTTTATTCATCGTCACCCATTTCTCTTCAGATCGGCCCTTCAACGCCGATCATCCACGATATCATGGACGGGCGAATCTTCAGTCGCATCCTCTTTCTTCTCTTCGCGGTTCATTTACTCTTGCCAGCCATCTCCGCTGCCAAATTCGACTATTGCGGTCAGTTTCTCTCTTTCAACCTTCAATTTCTTCACTTTTCTATTTTGTCAGAAATAACCTAAGGACGAGTTCGCCTTCTTTTTGGTCTTTGGTTTCCGATCGTCTTGATTCGAGATAAGAAAGAAATTATCGAGGAAAAGGAACTTATGACTGTTTTGTATTCTGGATTTTTCTATTTTTTAATTAATTGATGTTCGATTGTGAATTGGAACCAGACAAGAGAGGTAATTATCCTGTGAAGGTTGATGGACTTAAAGTATCTCCTTATCCAGTGAAGGGTGGGAAGCCTGCCACGTTTGCCGTTTCAGCCTCTACTGGTAAGCTTTGGTCCTTTGCATGCTCCAATTAGTTATCTTCAGTTTAATCTGCTTAGCCTCTCTCACCTTACCTTTTGGCTTATGATTCATATTTGGTAAGGACTAAGGGTACCAGAAACCTAATTATGGCTGTTTGTTATGCGCTGTAAATTGTTATTGTAGCTATGGCCTAACACTGATTGGAGAGGTTTCCTCTGGCCCTTCAGCTATGGAATGAAATTGAAGTGTTTGATATGGATCTTAAACTTCTTTTCAAGCTATTTATTTTGTGTTCATCTTTTCATATTTGTGGCAAACCTAGACTTGTAGTATGTAAGCAATCTTGTTAGATTTTTATAGTAATTTAAAGAAGTCAACTGTAATCCTAGTGAGAAAAAACACACCTTAAGCCTTGCAATGATCTAACCATCTCCACTCAGATTGAGATCGATGTTTGATCATGCACGAATGCTCTATGCAAATCCTAAAAAATTATTAACTGGATGAATGGATGTAATGGATGTAATGGAGGTGAAAGTAGGAGCTATTGCACTTTAGCGTGCCACATGCTTTAGAAAACATTGGTTTATCCTTTGTTTTTCCACAATAATTCTCGGAGCACTTCATTTTGAATTTTTTTGCTCACTCCAATCCTTGTGTTTAGCTGAGGTCTAAATGGTCTCCTCTTAATTGTACTTTCCGTCTTCCTAGTGAAAACCCATTTGTCAAATGGTGATTGGTTGACATGTGATGAGGGACCAAGTGACACTTCTTAGACAATGACAAACTACATGTGAATTGCTTGGATGGATGCTTACTATGATTTTTGGAAAATTTTAATTGATGATGTACATTATGTATGATTATCAGACTTTGGTGAAGATCCAAATGATGAAACTGAAACTTAAGGGTCTTATGTTATGAGAAATGTTATCAAGTGGTGTGTGCACTTGTGATCACCAGTTTTCCTTCAGAATCTCTCATAAGTGTTTTACTTTTGTGGATAATTTTTTTTATTGTTGTTTAGGTTGCTGGTTTAAAGTTGGATTTCTTAGTCAACCATAGGTGCATATGTTTTTTTCTCCAATGAATGTTCTTGTTCCTCATCATTTTTGCTAAAGAATTAAGCATTGTTCTTGAGACAGGCCTTCTGCGTCAAGCCCTCAACTAGAAAATTGGAATATATTTTTCTTACCTTTTGTAAATCCTTTGTGAATCTCCCTGACATCAGTTTTGTGGTAATGTGGAACTTACTGGGAAGTGTTAAGGCAGTATGTGCTTTCTGACAGCTAAGTTCATTTGCATCTATTCTTATCCTCGTTTAGAAACTCCTCGTGTATGTGCAGCATCCTGATAATTAAACATGTTTATTGGAGGTTTCCCGCAATATTATATATTTTGCACCAGTTTTTAGTTGTTCTAGTAACCATATTTCATTGCACTATAATTTATTCAGAAGACTTCAACGACGATCCAGTAAGACGATCCAGTAAAAGCTAGGTGATATTACATTTTTATTTTAATGACCAGGCGCAATCCCTCTTATGAAACCAACTGGTCTGATATATTATTTAGTTATTTTTCTTATAACCATCTGGTTCTATGCTCTTCTACCATAAATAAAGATGGTGGTAGCCTTGTGGGAAATTATAAACACCAACTAGGCTGCCTAACCGGGACGTAGAGGATGGCACTGCTATTGGAATTTCATTTAACAATTATAATTTGTTCCATGCAGAGAAGAATCTCTCCGGTGGAAAGTTCGAGGTCGAGGTTTCTTTATTTGGCGTGCATATACATTCCGAAAGTCATGATCTTTGTGAAGAAACTTCTTGTCCTATTAAACCTGGAAAATTTTCATTATCGCACTCGCAAAGCTTACCTCCATTTACGCCACCAGTAAGTCTTGTTTTGTAGATTAATGCTCTCTCTTTACCAACATGTGATGTTGCTGCTTTACAACTTTCAAAAGTTTCTTTGATCACCCATCTTTGTTCAGATGGTCTGCCGATCATCCAATTTTATTCTGAATCTTGAAATTTATATTACAGGGTATGTATTCTGTGAAAATAATATTAAAAGATATGGAGAAGGAGCAGTTGACTTGCATCAGCTTCAAGCTCAAAATTGTGTTTGGTGACGAGAAATCAGCAATACCTAAAGAATCCTTGGTTGCGGAGAGTTGAAAATTGCCAGTTGAAGTTAATGTTCCTGCGACTTTCTCCTCTGTTTTTCAACTTCAGTATGTGTAATATTTCGACTACTGCTACTACAAGGATTTGCCCCGACTCGTGTTGTTGTTTGTGTGTTTATAAAATCTTCTGGACAAATGCAAGTTCTTCAATATGCTAGCTTTCTTCGACATCCCGCTCGGGTATAATCTGGTTGGTTTTTCTTGACTTTCGATCAAAATCAACTCTAAACCGAACTTTGGTTCAAGAAAAATAGAAAATAGAGATTGGAATCCTTAGCCTAGTGCTTGTTATAAATTAAATAAATCCTAACAAATCTATCATACCTCAACACCCATGTTAAATTTGTTTTCCGAAATTCTAATCTTAGAGACTATATTCTATTTTTCTCTTTAATTCAATATTAAAAAATAATTAAAGAAAAATGAGAAGAAATTAAGAAAAATAATAAGAAATTGGGTTTGGTAATAAAAAATGAAAAATTAACAGTTGAAGAACAAACGTGCGTCCAATCATGAAGGCCAGGCGTGGGGTCTCACCCGAATTCATTTCAATGGGATGGATGCAGTTGATTTGATCTTCCACTCGCCACCCAAAACGTCGTCGTTCCCTTGCAGTTCCAATATTTTCCCGGGCGGGGTTTTTTCTTTTACCTCTTTGCCCTTCTCTCTGGCTCACTTCTTTTTATCAGGTTGAAGATGACGGACCTCGTGTTGCTGAAACACATGATGGGTGGTGGATAGAATGAGTCTACTGCGACAAATCTTCAACCAATTTGAAAATTTTTGGTGACCCAAATGATTGAACTCAGTTGGGGTTGACTAATTTTGACTGCTTGATGGATCAAACGGCTCCTAAGGTATCATCGCCCTTCCCCCACACTCCCCTCATTGACTTTCTTGCTCTTCAACTTCCTTCCACTCACTATGAACTGAGTTCTTAGGTCAATTTCTCTTTTCTGGACACTAATTTGTGTGGATCTGCTCTGTTTTAGTTACTGTGCTGTTTGTGCTACTCAAACTCGAGTTCTGATCCTGTTCTTGTTCGTTTTTAAAAGGGTATTGTTGGTTTGGCTACCAGCATTGCGTGAGCATTTTAAACTTTCAAGTGCTGTTTTGGGTTCGATTGTTTGATTTAGATGCTTAAATTATGTAGGAGGATGTAATTTGCATTTGGGGGTTTTACTATAGGTTTCAGTGTTCTTGAGTCTTCTGGGAATTCTTTTATTTGTTTTGGTTCCTAATAAATGTGCTCAAGAACAAGGCCAGGCCTCTATATTTCTCTTGCAGACTTGTTCACCATTGATGCATGTATATGTAGTTCGCCATTTGTAAATGTTCTTCTTGTGTCGGGTCACGCACCTGATATCATTAATACTCATATTGAGATGAACATTCATATAGGAGGATGGAATTCATGATATGGGAATTTCATTTTGCCACCTTAAACCTGTAAATTTTTGTTTGGGAATTTGTGAACTTTATCTCTATCAATATTGTGGTGGGAATGTTTTTAATGGTGAAGTTCATCTTCTGTTCTCTATAGGTTGCGAGAAATCTGGGAAGTTCGGAATCGTGGTAACTGAAACGAACTTGATTGAGTGCGTTGAAGTGTGGTGATCCAAAATTGTTGAGGTTGGTGCCTCTTCACATTCAACTATAGTTTTCTTTTGTTCATTTGGTCAATATGAAGATGTAATAGCCCAAGCCCACAACTAGCAGATATTATCCTCTTTGGTCTTTCCCTTCCAGGCTTTCCTTCAAGGTTTAAAAACACGTGTGCTAGGGAGAGGTTTCCACACTCTACCCCCTTGAGGGCCCAGCGTTCTCACTAGCACACCGCCCGATGTCTGGCTCTAATACCATTTGTAACAGCCCAAGTCACCGCTAGCAGATATTGTCATCTTTGGGCTTTCCCTCAAGATTTTAAAATGTGTCTACGAGGGAGAGGTTTTCACACCTTTATAAGAAATGCTTCATTCCCCTTCTCCAACCAATGTGGGATCTCACAATCCATCCCCTTGGTGGCTCAACATTCTCGCTTGCACACCGCCTGGTGTCTAGCTCTGATACCATTTGTAATAGCCCAAGCCCACCGCTACCATATATTGTCCTCTTTGAGCTTCCCCTTTCAGGCTTCCTCTCAAGGCTTTAAAACGCGTCTGCTAGGGAGAGATTACCACACCCTTATAAAGAATGTTTCGTTCCCCTCTCCAACCAATGTGGGATTTCACAGAAGAGATTGTTGGCTTGCTGCTGTTTTCTGTTTTCATTCTATGCATTTGGCACAAACTCATTTCTTTGTTTCAGTTCTAGAAATTTAACTATGACAGTTCTCCAAATGCACCTTGGCCATAGTTTCCATTCTTCTTGTTGGAATTATTGTACAAAATATCATTCTTGTGTGGAAGTTTATTCATTTTTAGAACATGAAACGAACTTCTTTTCCTTCTGCAGTATTTACTTTCTGGTTTTCTTTTCTAACATGTTCTTTTTGAACCACAGTTTCTAGCTGTTGGTCTGTTCTTAGCCAACACTATTGAATGCACCATGGGTGTTTCAGGAAAATGGTTCAAAGCGTTAGTCAGTTCGAAGAAATCGGAAAAATCTCAATCATCAGAACATGAAGAAAATGCGGTATCTATACCCTTCCCATCAATGTTCGATGATAATTTTTATGACAATAATTTTTGTTTTTACTTATTACTTGATCTATCTATTTGTCACATGAGTTTGAATTTCATAGTTCCGTATGTGAAAGGAAGCTAATAACACCTAAAGTAAGAACTATAACTTTTGTTAGACCCATGGAAAGTTTCTTTGAAAACGTAATGTGAAAACTTCCTTTTTAGCCCTTGAGTTTTGAGTATAATTTCCATTTGGTTCCTCGATTTCAAAATGTTGCACTTTTACCCTTACTCAAGGTAAAAATGTAACATTTCGAAACGTAGGGACTAAAAGGAAACTAATCTCAAAACCGAGGAGTAAAAATGTAACATTTGGAACCAAAAGGATATAATTCCCAAAAATAATCTCTTTGAAAGCAAGTTTGTTGGCAATTATAGCATCACAATTCACGTGAAAAATGGAGTACTTTTTTCGCAACGGAAGAAAATGTAAGTCGGTTAAATCACCCGTTGAAGCTACATTGCTTTGTGAAAAAAAGATACCAATAAACTTTTTCGGTACGCATTATCTTGATGCCACACAGCCATTTCATGCATATTCTGCTAGAATCAGGTAGCTAATTAGCATTGGTTTTGTGATCAATATGATCCCCCTTGTGGGAAGGTGGGAAGTTTAGGCTGTGGCTGCAAGGATTTCGAGCATCTTTCATGCTCAGTGACTTGGGGTCGGCCGATTAGGGAAGAGTGGGCGTTGAAACTTCTACTATTGTAGCCCTTAATTACTCTTAGAAACTTTTATGCCTCTGTATACGCTCGTCTTTTCCCCCTGAAGACAGATGGCTGAATCCCCAGTTACGTTCTTGATTTTTTCTTGCGAACTAATTGAAATACGTTGTCCCTTTAATCATACAGAGGACAGTTACGAACAAGTTTTGGCATCGGAGAAAGCATTCTGTTGATATCGATGCTGATAAACTTGAGCACGAGTTCAATTCAAATTTTACCCCATTTATTGAAGAGGCCAATGCCCTTTCGGATCCAGAAGCTGCTTCTATTCCTTCTGGTTCACTTCAAATATGTGATGCATTGCGTAGTCGACAGAATGATATAGAAGAACAGGCGGCTATACGTATCCAAACAATGTTTCGATCGTTTCTGGTATTGCCACGCATAATGTCTGCTATATTTTACTTAAAAGTTTTTCAGCTATCTATTTTTGCAATGAAACAATGAAAATTTCCATTCAGGCTAGAAGAGCTCTCCGAGCTCTGAAGGGATTGGTTAGACTTCAAGCTCTTGTTAGGGGTCATGCTGTCAGAAAACAAGCTGCAATAACTCTTCGCTGTATGCAAGCTTTAGTGAGAGTCCAGGCTCGTGTTCGAGCAAGGCGTGTACGTATTGCATTGGAAAGTGAAACTGCACAGCAGAAAATTCAACAACAACTTGAAAACCAAGCCCGTGTTCGTGAAATTGAAGTAAGAACAATAATTTTTTTGTGTGATTACAAACATAAAACATTGTATACTTCGCCCATCTCGCCGACTGGTTCGTGTAGAAGAAGTTAGACCCCCGTATGTGCACTTTTATAGTTAGACTAGATCAATTTTAGATGGTCAAACTTATTTTGCTGTAAGGATATAATTCTCCCCGTTCTACCGTCCAAAACAAGGCCGACCACAGGGTGAGTTTCACTTTCACGACTGAACTTATTAGAATAGTATTAGCCGCGTATTCCGATAGAAAACGAGATAATAGAAAGGACAGGATTCCATTTAGGAATACACAATTTTTTAATGTAGACGCTATAACACTTCATTTACCATGTTCATGGCATGACTTGTGTCACAATATTACATTGCTTGATGTCTTTATAACTTATAACTGATAGCCGAATGCTTTTTGTGATACTCTTAACCGAGCATGGTTACGTTACAGGAAGGTTGGTGCGACAGTGTTGGATCTGTTGAAGAAATTCAAGTAAAATTATTAAAAAGGCAGGAGGCTGCAGCTAAGCGTGAGAGAGCTATGGCATATGCCCTGGCTCATCAGGTAGAACACTTTCACCCCTCATCTGCTCTATTTGTTGAGTGCATTTTCTACTTACCCATTTAGCTGTCAGTCAATTGGCTTTCCTTTTCCAAGAAAATGGAAACAAATTCGGGTGTTTATTTGATGCCTCCAAATGCTTATAGGATAGTACTAGATGTATTGTAAGGAGCTCACCGCTAGTAGATATTGTCCTCTTCGGGCTTTCCCTTCAAGGTTTTGAAACGCGTCTGCTAGGGAGAGGTTTCCACACCGTTATAAGGACTGCTTCGTTCTCCTCTCCAACCGATGTGGGTTCTCACAATCTACCCCCCTTGGAGGCTCAACGTCCTCGTTGGCACACCGCTCAGTGTCTGGCTCTGATACTATTTGTAAGAGCCCAAACCCACCAATAGCCAATATTGTCCTATTTGAGCTTTCTTCCCCTTAAGATCTTGAAACGCGTCTATTAAGGAGAGGTTTCCACACCTTTATAAAGAATGCTTCGTTCTCTTCTCCAACCGATGTGGGATCTCACAATCCATCTCCGAGCATCCTCGTTGGCGCACCATTCAATGTTTGACTCTAATATCATTTGTAACAACCAAAGTCCACCGCTAACAGATATTGTTCTCTTTAGGCTTTTCCCTTTCCGGCTTCTTCTCAAGGTTTTGAAATGCGTCTTCTAGGGTGAGGTTTCTACACTCTTATAAGGAATGCTTCGTTCTCCTCTCCAACTGCGGTGGGATTTCCATAAAGTTTGTTGCATCTCTATGATTTGGTGCTTGAATGAGGCAGTAGTTCCACCTTCAGTATATTCTATATAGTTGCCCTGGAAGTACTAATTTTCAGGCTGATTGATACTTTATTAAGTTTGGATGCTCAATTATCTTATGGTTTTTCAGAGTTCACTTCAATCTTAATACTCAATGTATAGCTCTGATTAATTTTCTCTGACCTCCAGTGGCAAGCAGGATCGAGACAGCAGGCTGCCCTCTCCGAGTTCGAACCTGATAAAAGCAGCTGGGGTTGGAACTGGTTGGAAAGATGGATGGCTGTTCGTCCATGGGAAAACCGCTTTCTTGATATTAATCTCAGAGATGGAGTGATGATTCGCGAGAACGGATCAGCTGAGGGAAAAAGTAACACGAAATCCTATTCAAAAACGACTGGCAAGAAACCAAACTTAGTAACTGATCAATCAAACCTCTCAAGCCAAAAAACTGCTGCCTCACACTCTGATGGATATGGTTCATCATCTCCCACTCAATCAACTGGCATTGTAGAGGTATCCAGTGCACAGATTCAAAAGCTCAAGTATAAAGTTAGACCTGAGAGGCCATTCGACGAAGTCAAGCCTAAAGTAGATACCGGTTTGAGATCCCATAGCAATCCGAAAGAGAGATCCACGCCATTGGTAAAAAACGCTAAGAAGCGATTATCCATGCCTAACAATGGTGAGTTTACCAAGTCTTTTTACATGTAGTCTCTCGTTCGGTATGCATAACGTAGATGTCTGTTATGTGATATTTGATATTTTTGTTAGCTCTTGATCTGCATTTTATTTGAACAGTTGCAGACCCGGGTAGTCAAAATCAAAGGGCGAGAAATTCCAATAGAACTGCTGGCAAAGTGACCGTGACCAAGTCCGTCAACGACAAACCCAAGCCGATTGCAAGAGGTGACCCGAAATCTGCAAATCCCGGATCACAGAATTGATATGTGAACTAAACACATTCCAAATGGTGAGTATAGTCTTCGAGGAGGTGCTGCAGGATCATGTGTAAATAGGGCAATGCCATGTTGTGGTCGGGTCGGGGTCACGCACAAACTTGTGTTCCTTTGAATTTCCGAGTTTAATTCTTAGTGAGGTCTCTGGGAATAAGGTTGGTATGTTTGGATGAGTCTAATTATGATCTCTATTTATGGTCTTCAAACCATGTGGCTCTTTGGCACTTCTTCATTCACTTGCTCCCTTCTATTTTTGTTGTGAACCCCTCTGGCTGAAGTCACTCTTGATGTAGAAAACAAATACTATATTGGCTTTTTTTACTTGGCTCGATAAAGGTTACAACGATCGAAAAAAATTAGTCATTCCCGAGCTCGAATGGAATCATTGAGAATTAAGAATGAAGGAAGAAGATCGAGTCATACTTCCTAAATAAGTCGGTAAATACTTTTTAGCTAATTGATGACCATGTGGGTGTAACTTAAATATAGTTCAACGATTAAATTAAACCCTCTAATTGTTTCTGTATTTCCCCGAGGAACTCATAAATACTTTTGCTACGAAAAAAGGTTGTGATAAGGAACGCTCAATTTTTCGTGCTTGTGCTACGGTTAAGCGATCCTCTTCGAATAATTCGTCCAACCCGAGAATAGCTATAATGTCCTGCAGTTCTTTGTAACGTTGTAAGGTTTGTTTAACTCTTTACACAGTTTCATAATGTTCTTCATCAATGTTCCGAATCATAGTCTCGAACATATTCAACTATTTAAAAACTATATATTTAAGTTAAAATTAATTAGATAATCAATTATTTTTTTTTAAATAAAAAAGTCAACCATTTTGTTGACCAAACAAAATGGGTTAGAACTACCCATTATTTTATTTTTCATCAATAAAATATATAAAATTTTAAAAAAAGTTTAGATAATTTTGGAAAAAAGTGAAGCTTTTCAATTATTAAACAAGCCTTTTAGAATGTATAGGAATATAATATTTTTTAATTACTTTTAAATTAATTAAATTAAAAAAAAACAATATTTTATTTTTATCTTCAAATTTTGAATTAAAAAAAAATACTTTTAAGTTGTTTTTTCTTTAATTTCTTAAAAAATGGATAACCTTTAAAACCATAATTCATGTTATCTACTAAATTAATTCTAATTAAGCAGAGTAGAATCACAATTTACGATGCGATGGTGCCTCTTAGAAAGTCGTCTAGGGTGACAATTGTTGAATGATGAAAGTCCCATATCGACTAATTTAGGAAATGATCATGAGTTTATAAACAAAGAATATTCTCTCCATTGGTACGAGGGCTTTTGGGAAAGCCTCGAAATGAACAATATCATACAATTGTGGAGAGTCGTGTTCGTCTAACAACAATAAGTTGCGACTCCCCGACAGATAAACAATACAGTAATGATTTTCAAATTGAACTTATTATATAAGAGTTAGAGATAAATGTAAAAATGCGATGGTGATGATTGAAAGTGATATAAAATAAAATAATGTGCAAATCAATGGAAAACGTGCAATTAATGCTAAAATAAAACTACCCACCTCTCTTTCTATTTTTAGAAGTCATAATTACACATGGAATGCATTTATTTATTAAATTAATTTAATCAACCAATTAATAAATCAAATAAATTTTAAATTTTGTAGGTATAAAATTTTAAAATTTTAAACATATTCATAAACTTTTAAAAATAATATTAAGATATTTTTATTTATTTAAAATACTTTTATATTAATATTACACGGATACTTTTTAAATATAATACTAAGAGTAAAAAAAAAAAAAAAATAGTATTTTTTTTAATTTTTAAAAATTAAAAAATAAGACCAGAATATTTTTTTATTGATTTAACAGTAATTTTACATAAATGGGAACGAATATGAGCGTACAAGTGTTTATTATTAGTAATGATAAATAATAAAAAAAAATCGGGAGAAAGGCTGCCCATTTTCTCTTCGGGCAGCTGCATTGAAGCTCAGTCTTCGTCTCCGCCATCGCGATTCTCAGAAGCTTTTCTCTGTCTCTGGTGTTGTTGTGTGTGAAAGAGAGAGAGAGAGGTGAGAGGAGCTCAGTTTGATGAATCTAAGCTCTCCCAGAAACCCTAAATCTCCGCCATTTCATCTTCCTTCAGCCACAATTCCAGAGCCTCACCACCATTTTTCCCATTCTGGAACTCCCAGATTTTCATCCAGTTCTTCCCATTTTCCCGCCGCCTTCAGACTCGTAATTCCTCTCCCACTTCCCTCCATGTTCTCAACCCCATTCGTTCTCTCCTTCTCCCTCCTCCTTTCTCTCCCAATCCTCTTCCTTCTCGCCCCGAGATTCATCCCTTCAACCCCTCAATCAATCCCAATCGCCTCCCCTGACGAACACGACGATCTCTTCCTCTTCAATCGCGCCGCCGCCGGATCTAATCCCAACAACCCATCTGCCTTCTCGCGTCTCTCCTCCACTAACCCCAAATTGAAGATTGCGTTCCTCTTTCTCACTAATTCTGACCTCCATTTTGCTCCTCTTTGGATTCGATTCTTCCCCAATAACTCAGATCTCTACAATCTTTATGTTCATGCTGATCCCTCTGTTAACATTACTCGTCCTGTCGGCCCTTTTTTGGGTCGTTTTATTGTTTCCAAGCGGACTTATCGTGGGTCTCCCACGCTTATCTCTGCCACGCGCCGCCTCATTGCGACGGCCATTATTGATGATCCGGCCAATGCGTATTTCGCTCTCTTGTCTCAGTATTGTATCCCTCTTCATTCCTTTTCTTATGTTTATAACTCTCTGTTTTCTTCGACCACTTTTGATTCGACTTCCTCAAAATCCGAGCTGACCCATCTCGGTGTGAGAATTCGATTCAAGAGTTTTATTGAGATTGTGTCGAAAGAACGGCATCTTTGGCAGAGGTATAATGCGAGGGGTCGCCTCACCATGATGCCTGAGGTTCCCTTTGAGAAGTTTCGTGTTGGATCCCAGTTCTTCGTGTTGACTAGAAAGCACGCGTTGCTGGTTGTTAATGATCGGATGTTGTGGAGGAAATTTAAGATTCCTTGCAAAACTTCTGATGATTGTTATCCTGAAGAGCACTATTTTCCAACTCTTCTTTCCATGATGGATCTGAATGGCTGTACCCAATACACTCTTACTCGTGTTAATTGGACTGGGACTGCTAATGGCCATCCATATACTTATCGTAGTTCAGAGGTTTCTCCTAAGCTTATTCACCAGCTCCGGAAATCCAACTATTCCGATTCTTACTTGTTTGCCCGGAAATTTACTCCGGATTGCTTGAAACCGCTGATGGGTATTGCCAAATCTGTGATTTTCCGGGATTGAGACCTCTCTCTGGTAAGTTGGAGGCGCTAAGAAGTTGTCTGTTTACTTGTTTTGCCTTTTTTCCCTTTGATTTAAGAATTAGTTTTCATCTGTTCTTTGTCTATTTTACTGTTGTGGTTGTAAGATTAGAGAGACCCACATGAATCATTGGAAAATTTTGATGGTGTTTCTAAATTGACCGCCACTAAACTTGAAACAGACAACTTCTAGTCTAGTCTGAAACTTGAAGTTTTGAATGGACTTCATTTTTGTTACACATTGAGGCGTGAAGAACATGAACAATTTGTTCTTCGCAATCTTGATTCATGTAATTCAATTCAAAAACTTGCCTTCTTCTTAAGGAGAGGAAACATAGAAATAGGAACAATCCACAAGTCCAATTTACAGTAGATTTGTACTCTTTTGGCTAGCTAGTGAGCGCATCTGATGTCCTGGTGCCTGAATTATTACAGGTTAAAGACAAGAAAAAAGATGTCAGGCCAGTGCTGTAGCATTACTTCTTGGTAATGAAGAAGAAAAAGAAAAAGTTTTGTGTGGGAATATGGTAATGAAGAGGCGCCAAAGTGCCCACAGCCTGCGAGCCCACAATCATCCAGACTGCAGAAGAAGAGGCAGTCCAGACAAAGCAAACGACAAAACTTTTGCATTTTCAAGGGAAAAAGAATAGTTGGGAAAAGAAAGAGATACGAGTGAAGCAGAATGCAAGGTACACTTGTCCAAAGCTGTATTTTATTTTGAATTTCTTCCACTTTTTATTCCTTGCATTTTGATCTGCTGGAAGAACTGAAACAAATAGAATCCTTCTCCTGTCTTTTTATGGTTTCCTTTTTGTACATATGTAATATCATGTGAGGAAGTTCTAAGATATTGAAAAATGGGAAGGCTGTTCATGATTCTATGCTCTATGCTCTATGCTATATTCTCTTCATTTTCTGCCTCTTTTCTTGTCTGAATCCTGCGCTTAGTTCTCCATTATTCTTCTTAATCCTTGTGTTCCATAGACTTGAGTTCATATAACAATGATTTGTGTATAGTAAGCAGGATTAACAAGCTTGAAACTTGTAGTTTGAGACAAACAAACTACGTCTTGGATATAGGTTACGGCTCTTAATCTGAAACTATCCTCTGATAATATTGGGGCTAACGGGCGAAGACTATGGAGTGCCGCGTGTCCAAAATTTAGAAACCACGACTCTCGCTTTCCCTACCTCTTTTGCAACTTGGCTGCATTACCTACTTGTACAACTTGTAGAACATGAGGCGGCCATGGGCAGGGGATCCGAGGAATGCAAGAGTCATCCGGTGTTGGATTTAGAAATCTTGGACATGGAATGTTATCACTAGCTTGTGATGGTCTTGGGATAAATTTGCTGAGCTGATTTGCTTAGCTAATGCCTTTTTATCTTCTTCTTGTTGTGCTCAACTACATGTATTATCTTATGCCAATTCTAAGCTGAATCACCAAGTTGAATAGATGTTAAGGTCTATGGAGAATGAATGAGCCCAAACCTACCGCTAGCAGATATTGTCCTCTTTAGGCTTTCCTTTGAGGAGCATATGCTAGAGAGAGGTTTCCACACCTTTATAAATAATGCTTTGTTCCCATCTCCAATTGATGTGAGATCTCATAATCCACCCACCCCCTTTGGGGCCCAATGTCCTTGTTGGCACTCGCTCTCCTCTCCAATTGTGGGATCTCACAATCCACCCTTTTCGGGGCACAGCGTCCTCACTGAACTCGTTCCTCTCTCCAATTGATGTGGGATCTCATGTGATTACTGTCCTTAAGTTGGCATGAACGTTCCAAGTGGATGGATTAATAGCCGCGTGGATGGTTGTGGCAGCCACCATGGCTGTATACTCTTCTCCATTCATTTAATTTTATCCTTTTGAATCTTCATGATCTGTCTGACATGGGAATTATTGGCAGATTGAGTTCTTAACAGGAGTATTAGTCTAAAGAAATATAGAAATTCTATGAAAATTTTGCAATCTTGAATGATGTTCTTTCAGAACCCTTTTCTTTGCTGTTTAGTAAGATAGTAAGCTTGATGGATGGTTTCAACTGATATGCTGCCTTTGTTCCAAAATTATCTACAAATTCAGAGCTATTCTCTCCTTTCGGGTTAATCATATCTTTTCTATTATAATACTTGTTGAGTACTCTCCCTCGTCACGTTCAGCTCATGGACTTGTTCTTGTTCTTGTTTCTGTTGTTGTTGTTCTTCAATCTCGATATCGACACATTCATTGTCGAATTCTTGTATTTACATTCAACACATTTAGTAGTGTCCTCTACGAACAAGTATGAAACGCCCACATGATTGCATTTGTGAATTGTTTGAATCATTGTTCTCTTCTATCTTTGAAGGTTTAACAGTTGATGTGTTAACCTTAAAACTTGTTCCCATTTCATTACTAGTCTTTCTGATTGTTAGCAAAGTCCTTAATTTTGGGGCTACTTTTGTGATAGACCTAATCTATTGCTGGGTTATTCTTGAGGTCGTGGATGCGTTGAGAGCACGACCGAACGATAATTTAGGCCAAGGAATCTCGTGTAAACAATGAAAAGGGTTTCGAGGCAAGGAGCTCAAGTCATGGTGGCCACCTACCTTATTGTCTTACTAGTTAGCTCAAAAATCAACTGTTGTAAGCTTACGACATCGTCCCACTAGACTGGAAGTATGCTCGAGCGGGACCTGACACTCACAAATATTTTCTAAAAGATGACAGAGACATAGTATTCTAAAAAAGATATAATACGAACGAAAATAACTTTTAGAAAGACTATAATATTAATATAGAGGAAAGTTCGAGACAATTACAAGTAGACTAAATTATTATGAGAAATTGAGCCAACTAATTGATTGATTGATTGAACGTAAAAGAAAGTTGATAAATTACCTTTTTGGTCGGTTTTTAAAAAACGTGTATATTGAGTTCTTATATGTTAAAATTGAACAATTAAGCCTCCAAATTTTATAACATGTTTATCGAGTCCCGATTTTTCTAATTCAAATAACAACAATAAAAAATACACCCATTAATTTGGATTAATATACAAACCAACTATATATTATATTTGATATTTTATTACAAGATAAATATAAATAGAAAACTTTTACGTACCATTTATGTGTACTATTTATGCATGGTGGATTAAGTAAACATTCTCAATAACTCTCAAAATTCACGAATTTTAACCAAAAAAAAGTTCTAACCTAATTAAAAATTAACTCGAGCGGAACATTATATTATGTTATATTATTTTATTTTTAATATATAGTATAGATAAGGATTTTTTTTTTTCAAAATATAATATTATGTTATATTATTTTTTTTATAAAAAAAAAATTAATCACAAAAATTTGTGATATATATATATAATATTTATTTTTTCAAAAAATTTTATAAACTTTACCGATAATAATTTTATTATACCTAATCATACATATTCAAAGCCGCCGCAGCTTGAATTTTCAGCCTCCGTTCCTCTGAAGTTGGTGAGTCCTCTTTTAAGTTCCGGCAATTCTAGGGCATCTGATCGGTACCGGAGAGTGGTATTAGGCTGTGCGTTGAGATTCGGCGATGGGGAAGAACGATAAGACGGGGCTGGGACGGGCTCTGGTGAAGCAACACAACCAGATGATCCAGCAGTCTAAGGAGAAAGGCCGAACCTACAGATCCCAGCATAAAAAGGTTTTGGAGTCCGTCACGGAGGTTAGCGATATCGAAGCCGTTATCCAACAAGCCGACGAGGCCGAGCGCCTCTTCTCCGCTGATCACCCTGTTCCGAACGTTCTCATTAAGATGTATGTTATCTACTTTCTAGGTTATGGATTTTCTTGTTTCTCACAGTATTTGCTCGAAAACTGTGGATTCACGAGCTGTTGAGATAAATTGTGTTTTAAGCATAGAAAGTGGAAGTAGTTTGTTTGTGTTGGACGGAGGTCATGGATGGATGGATTGGAAGGTGTTGATTATGCATGAAGTTCTACTAATGGATTTTCTTATTGGCTTCTGTTTTGGCCGTGATTAGGGATGGAAGTTCGAGCACGACTGGAGTTACGCCCGAGGAAAGGAGAGAGCAGCAGAAGATGGAGGAGGCTTTGCACGCTAGCAGTCTACGAGTTCCACGTAGGTTTGTCTTCTTTTCCTTACCATGTTTATGCAAGTTTTGCTTGGGAAATTTTGTTGCACAACACGTAAATCTCTTTCTTGTTGTAGGCCCCCATGGAATGCTAGGATGTCTGCAGAGGAGCTTGACGATAATGAACGACAGTCTTTCTTAATATGGCGTCGGAGCCTTGCAAGGTTAGCTCCAATTTAATCTCCCAGTTTTTGTTTGATTTGTACAATCTTGGCTCATTGAACTCGTATATGTAAATCATTCCCAAGTATGCTTATTTATAGTTAACGTTCATTTGTGATTATGTTTATTTTAGGCTCGAGGAGAATGAGAATCTTGTTCTTACACCATTTGAGAAGAACCTAGATATTTGGAGACAGCTTTGGCGGGTTGTTGAACGATGTGATTTGGTAAGGTCAAGTTCATCTTTTTGATGATGACTGTGATATAATTGTCATCCCAACACTCAGCATGGTTCTTCAATATAATTTTCTGTTAACATTATTGTTCCCTCACGCAAAATAAAGGCATATCATATGTTTAGCAATAATAAATCGTACAGTGGGTTAGATTGATTTAAATTTTATCATTTGGGTGTCTGCAAGAATTTTGGGGGAGGCCTTTGGTGCTTAGGCTCTCTAAAGGAGTGTTTTTTTCGGCTTAAATCTTCAACTGTGCCATGTATTTTCTTTCTATCATTTGAGTCAAGTAATTTTCTCATTTCTGGTGTAGATATGTTAAATCTATAGATTTTATTTCTTCTTTATCTATTATGATTTTTTTTTGATAATTTTGTGTTTTCTTTTTCCTTTTGAGGATGGCTCATCCTTTTCCCTGCCTAGAGTATCATGTGCTGTGTAAGATTAGAGTAACAATTCAATATTCAAGTGTAAAGTTTATCATCTGAAAGTTTCTTAGTTTGAGCTTGCAATACTACCTTGAGTTCCACTGCCAGGACATAAATCTTCTTTCTAAATTATTATCACACAAGTATGCTTATTGATAACTGTGCTTGAAATTTTAGTATTACATTATCATATGGATAAGAAGCAATAGTATTACATTATTTTATAAACGTTGGAATGTGTTTACTTATTTTATCCGTAATACTATGAAACTTATTAATTGCTATTGTTGTTACCTGTTTTATTAAGTGCACTTTTATTTCCCATGTTTTATAGTGTGGAAACTAGGAAGTGAATAAAAGTTAGCTATTATATGTATAACCAGCCAGTTCTCAAATCTCCCGGTTTAGTAATTGTCTTATTACTCCCTCTGTTGATTTGTATTTACAATCATGTTAAGTTCATCCTCCATCATAATGTTTTTTCATTTCTTGTTCCTTCTCAGCTTGTGATGGTTGTTGATGCTCGCGACCCTTTATTCTACCGTTGCCCTGACCTTGAGGTGAATTATTTTCTTTATTGTCTTTCTACCATAATTTTTCTGTTTTTCTGTTCTGATTGAGTTTGATGCCTGAGAATGTTCTATCTCATTTATGTGGACTTGGGTTTATACTAGAAAAGGAATAAAGAATGAGTTGCCATCTAGCTAATACATTTTTTTTGCTGAACTTTTTTATTTTATTTTATTTTTATTATATAACTTTGTGATGATAATTTAGTTATCTTGCACGCACTACTCTTGTTCCTTTTCCTGTTCTTTTCTCTGACTAAATTTGAATGTCTGAAATATGTGTCCCATTTGATATGTTAACCCTGTGTTACTTGTGCCGTGCATTTAATTACTCCAAAACAAGTTATACATTTGGTGTTATGATCATATGTAATTTTTTTTTTGATATGTTAACCCTGTGTTACTCGTGCAGTACATTTAAATACTCCAAAACAAGTTCTACACTTGGTGTTATGATCATATGTAATTTTTTTGAAGTTCTGAAAAAGCAATGAAATAAAAAGATATTCAATACTTTGTACTTTTTTTTTTCCAGTGATATGATACTAATGACCATTTTTTGTTTTCCATTGGTATATTTGAGCTTAAATGTCCTGTCTTTATTAGACAATCGAATCATTTACTTGGTTTAGAATTTACTTAACATTTTGTATTGCTTTACTTACCATCATTTGTTTGGCATGTTATGTTAAAAAATTCTGTTTTTTTTTACTGAACTCTGCAACTATTGAATATTTGCATGAAAATTGCAACTGGTATGTCTTAATGCTGACATAAAAATTGTTGTCTTTGTGATTCTAAAACCTGTCGCAGTTTGCAACATTCTCCTTTGTGTCTTCATGTCCACTCTTCTTAGTTTTTCCTTTTGGCCTAATTTTGTTGTTTGTGCAGGCATACGCAAAAGAGGTTGATGAGCACAAGAGGACCATGCTTCTTGTGAACAAGGCAGATCTGCTACCTTACTCTCTCAGGTTAATGATTGTTATTTATTATTTAAATGTTAGTCTATGTTTATGTGCTGTCTTTTAATCAACAAAAATTCCATGTCGATACTTATGAACAGGAAGAAATGGTCTGAATTTTTCAGTCAGAATGAGATATTATATTTGTTTTGGTCTGCTAAAGCTGCCTCTGCTACTCTAGAAGGGAAGAAACTTAGCAGCCGGTGGAACACAGATGAACCTCAGGACGGTTTGGATGATCATGATACAAAAATATATGGTCGGGACGAGCTTCTGGCTCGTTTACAGTACGAGGCAGAACAGATTGCCGAGAAGAGGACAACATCAAGCACTAGTTCTACAAGCCAGTCGGACAATCATTCTTCCGGTGGAAATACAAACCAAAGATCATCGAGTAGCGTCATGGTGGGATTTGTTGGGTATCCAAATGTGGGAAAGAGCTCAACAATTAATGCCCTAGTAGGCCAAAAGCGAGCTGGAGTCACCTCTACTCCCGGGAAAACAAAGCACTTCCAAACATTGATTATTTCTGAGAAGCTTACACTATGTGACTGCCCTGGTTTAGTTTTTCCTTCATTTTCAAGCTCAAGATACGAGATGATTGCGTACGGAGTATTGCCTATTGATCGAATGACAGAGCATAGAGAGGCCATCCAGGTTGTCGCCAATCGAGTCCCAAGGCATGTGATTGAGGGTGTGTACAAAATTAATCTGCCAAAACCGAAGCCGTATGAGCCACAGTCTCGGGCACCACTAGCATCAGAACTTCTGAAAGCTTATTGTTTCTCCCGTGGTTATGTTGCCTCTAGTGGACTGCCTGACGAAACCAGAGCTTCCCGCCAAATTTTGAAGGATTACGTTGATGGGAAGATTCCTCACTATGAATACCCCCCAGGAATGTCAAGCGAGGATGATATTCAAGATGAAGATGCTGCAACTACCAGGCTTTCCGACGCACACGATTCAGACTCGGATGATATTGAGGACTCCTCAGATGTGGATAATGAAAATGCCTCTGGTCTTGAACATGTGACTGAGTATCTCGATTCATTTGACATAGCAAATGGACTTGCGAAGCCGAGCGTCACCGAAAGGAAGCCCAAGGAATCTCATAAACACCACAAGAAGCCGCAAAGAAAGAAGGATCGGTCATGGCGGGTGGCAAATCATGATGGCGATGGTATGCCTGCAATGAGAGTGTTTCAGAAGCCAATAAACTCAGCCTCCCTGAAAGTGTTACCATGAGGTTAGTTGATGCATCTCTATTAACTTTCAAGGCTGAGGGAGAGACCAAATTAACGAAAATGGAAATGGTAGAATTAAGAGCAGCAACAATATATATTATTATTGTTCTTTAATGGGGTGTGAAATTTATGAAATGGTTATAGTTCCTTGTTTTTCCATGAATTTTACTCGCGTTTTGAAGGTTTTTTGTGATACCTAAGCAGCTTCTCTCTCTCTCTTTCTCTTCCTGCGAGGGATGAAAGAGAGTACACCTCTTCGCCTTTAATGCCAGTTTCAAGCTTCATCTCTCTTTAGAAATAAGATATTTCTACATTTGAGTATTAAAATGGAATCTTTAGAAAGTGAGGATAATGCAAAGTAGAATAAATATGAATTGTTAGTTTACAAAAAACTAGAAAAAGTATAAATATATACAATAACATAACGAAAAATACCATAAAAGAGAGTTTGTATTTCTTTTCCCAAAAAGAAGAAATATACTCAGACATACAATTCTTTAAAGATAACTTATAGGCTTAACTAGGGTCAAGCAACGTAGGCTCAAGTCTCTATTGAAATTGGTATTATATGGGAATATAAGTAAAAAATCAACAACGAAGATGTGAACCAATTTGGATTGAAAGGAGACGGTCTAAAGACATGTGTGGTGTCATAATCATACTGCATATAAATAAGAAGGCAATCCATTCAACCACATAGAAATAGACAAGTGTCACGATGAGATCGAGGTGAATGGTACATCATCCAACACAGAGTGTTATAGACAAAAGGGTTCCACCATTAAACTTCAAAAGGTCAAAGTTTCAACCTGAGTTTTAACATGCATCTCTAAAGTTCTTTAACCAGCCACGCTTAATAACTACATAATTCACTTCTGACCTGGCAATTTTTCAATATATGTATGAACCCCATTTTAGAATTTGGTTGGGTTTTGAAAACACTGGAAAAGGTAATTCAATAATACAAATATAATTTTTCTTTTCACAAAATATTTAAAAAAAAAGCACTTTTACAAAGTACAATATAACAAAATTAAGAAACTATTAACCAACAAGCTTCTTATTTTGAAAAGAAAACCCAGCGAACTTCTCAACTCATCTGCCATTAGCTGTTAACACACACAGCCCAGCATCGTTAGAGTTCCAAGCAACAAGGCCAACTTCGTAGTAACCCTGAATCACAAATTTAAAACAAGAATTCAAGTGATACAACAAAGACTCATCCCAGACTTGTTTGTTGAATGGGAAACAAAGAAACTCCATGAACAATCGATTTAGAACGAGGGAAAGGACGTAATTTTTTTTTTTTTTTTTGATCTTTACACGAATTATAATGTACAAAGCAGACAAACAAAAATTACAGAAAGCAATCAACTTCTATATGATACACAACAGAACATCCACAGAGCTAAGAAATTACATCTCACTGCCAAGGAAAGTTTCACTTTAAAGGAAAAAAAAATAATAATAATGAGACCATAACAAGGATTCTAAAGAATATATAGAGAAATGAAAAAGAACAGCGCGGGACGGGATACCGCTGACTTCCACCTGCCTTTACCTTAATATACAAGGGACGGTCAAAACTCACCATCAACTTGCAGCTCAAGAGAAGAGGAGCTGAATCTAACTCATCGCTAGCAACTTGGTTCTTGAGAACACCTTGTAAGGCCCCTATCATTTGTGTTGAAAAATCAGAATTTCATCCGCTGTTTTGTGTTGAAGATCCAATTGGATATTTCTGTATGAGGCATAGTGCTATATACAGAGAGCATCAGAAGGACCATGCTGCAGACGACTCGTAATTCAACAGAAAGAAATCATGAACTACATCCAAGCAAGAGAACCACGATCATTGGAAACTTGTGGGCGACCTCTTGTGGGAGTTGGTGGCCGATTAGCATTCAGCTCCTGTTCTCAAGAAAACAAATAGGATTGATACCAGACACAACGAGTGACATTAGAGTACGAGCCAATATAAAAGTAAAGTTACCTGCATCCACGTATCCTCCATGTGGCGTTCTGGAGACGTCTCTGGTGATGAAATTGCTGGAGGTATGGGATGAATGAGTTTAGGAACAACCACAAGATCTCTACCCAAAACTAAGATTGCTCCGGCATTATTTGCAGTTCCTGTACAGAAGTGCGTGACTTGAGGATATAATATGTAGGACGTGAAAGCAACATAATTAGGCACACATACCACAGTAATTGGTAGCTGAGAAAAGTGTAATTAGATGTCCTTGCGCAAAACGTTCAAACCCATCCATTACACATTCATGAGCACGTACTATCAACTGAAGATCGTTATTGTTGCAGAATTCCATGACACGATCAGGCTGCAGCCAAACAAGACCCCCAAAAAATAATTCAAACTTCATAAATCGAACCTCAATAAAATGGATGCATAAATATCAAGCCTTTGCATAGTATATAAGGAAAAGAATTAAGATAATCCATAAGTATAATATCCTTGCTATCCGGTGATGATAGTAAAACCAAATCAATTGATAGACGTTCCATTACTAGATAAACGTACCAAGGAATAACTGATAGTCATTTTTCCTAACTTAACCAATCATTAATTAATGTACTCTAGTACCCAAGAAGACACCCTACACTAACCAGTGAACAAGTTCCATGCCTTACTCCTAACTTAGCCAACCTCTAATCTTTTATATATATTACCAAGATATCCTCAACCCACCATCCAAAAAACTTGCTAGCTCGCTGTAACTAAATATTTAATCTCACAAGGACAAATTTAATTTCCCATCTAATTAGTTACAAAACTGTGCATCCTTCCCCCCTATGTGAAGAATGATGACGAGATAAATTGGACAGTTATTGTCATCCCATTATCCAAAAATTGCTTGGGCATTCGAATAGTCATATGAGAATGTTCCAATTTCCAATAAAGTTTCCCTAACATTCCCAAGACTACTAATCCGCTTTTTTTTTTTTCTTTTTTTTTTTTGAAACTAAGTGCAAACATCACCCAACGTTCCTCCCAGACCTAACAACAAAACAGAACCACTCAGAACTCCCTTTGTTCAAATCTTGAGAACTAAGAGCATGGGAATCGAAAGTTGTTAAGGGGCGATTGGCTTTTCTTTTAGGATTTGTGTAGAACTATGCTGATGACTCAAAAACTATATAGTCCTTGTTGCTCCATAATTCATTGGGACAAGGCACTAAAGTTGGGAACTTTGGATTAAGTCAACGTCCTTTTTCTCCAATATCTAAAAAATTGCAGTTGGAGATATAGTAGAGTAGAAGCGCTTCCATAATACAGAGGATGAAACGAAACCAAATTGACACAGGGACAAGTTGTTGCCTATGTTTTTTATCAATTCAACCTAAAACACAGTCAAGTTGACACAAGTCAAACCAATGTTTTCTAGAAAAAAAACGTAAAACAAACGTCTCTTTGCAGGACGAAATGGAGAACATGAAGATAACACTCAGAGGAAGTGAGTTATAACTCAAAACCTCTATATGAGACACGTTTATACCTTAGACTAGAGATAAAACAGTTACAATTTGTAAGCCAGTCTTAACTATATGTAATTTCTTTTTCTATAAAACCCAATTTGCAGTGGTGCAGCCCTCAGTACAAGGACAACACAAATTGAGAAATGCTCCAAACTTCAAAAATGAAAAGAATTATTGCCCTTGCCTCTACATGAACTACTTTCCAGTGTTTGAGACCTAACATGCAAAAAGTATTCAAGTTTGGCTTTATTATGGACTTTACGAACAATAGAGTTTTCAAATAGAGAGCATTTTAGATAGAGTCCCTATCCTATATGCGCAAAAAATTAAAAGAAAAATAAATAGGAAAAAATGAGAGGAAATATACACTACTCACCCCAAAAGTAACTAATCCAGGACCTCTAGCATTCGGTCGTAATCCTTCAACACTGTCGTTTTCTGTGGGGTCAGACCTAAGGAAAATAATAAAATACATACAAAAATACACGTTATATGCATGGCCACCATGAAAAAATAAAAGGAGACTATCAAGGATGTGCACTGACCACAACAAATCCATTAGCACAATAGAGCCTGCTTCCATAGTTATAGGGCGCTGAAGACTCTCAATCTGTTCCAGATGGTTAATCGAACGACCAATACCACCATGCATGCAAATAATTTTTTTTTCGATCAAGGCTGCCAAAGGGAGCCAGTTAAACAAACGATTTATCCGATGCCATGTCCAAATTCCATCTCTTTCACCCTGGTCATTGAGTTGTAAAGTTAGGTTGTAATGAACCAACACAAAATACAGCCATGAGATACAACTATGTTATACCATTCGTTCAATGCACTCAATCCGAAAGCCAAAAAGGGCATTAATATCAGCTGCTTCATGATTCCCACGAATCAAATGTACATTATTTGGATACTCAACCTGCCATATTTATGAGAAAAGTACATTGTCCCATAAAAATCTTGAATTAACGTGCAAGTGAAAGTTAAATTATGACACACAAATGTACTATGCGCAAAAGCACCTTTAAAGCTAGCAGAAGAGTAATGGTTTCAAGGCTGTGTTGCCCTCGATCAACATAGTCTCCCAGGAATAGATAATCAATGTACCTAATCAAAAGTGATGCAAGATTGCCATGTATGATAAGTCACAAGCAAAAAAAAATAAATAAATAACAAAAAGATTAATGCAAACTCCAGATGGGAATAAACAGCACAAAGCATAAAAGAAAACAATAAGAACGGAAAAAGGAAAACTTAAAGACGAAAGATCAAAGCATTCCAATTCAGACATAAGTCTTGGATAGAGTGATTCGCAGAAGATTTGGCAAGAGAGCACCAAAATGTAGCCTTAAGCTTAGCCAACTCAAACCGATCAAAAGAAGAGAGTGACTTGTTTAGAAAGATTCATTGATTTCTTTCAAACCAAAGCTTTGTAAGGATGGCTTTTCACAACATTAAACCATAAAATCTTGGATTTATGCACCAAAGAAGGGCCCAGAAGTAGCTGAAACACACTTTCCTAGAAAGAGCTATAAAACACCCCATGTAAATGAAAACCGCTATTAACTCAGCCCAAAAATGCTGACAGTATAGGCAATCAAAGAAATGTGTTGAAGAGAATATATGCTAATTAAAAGAACAAGCAAGCCAATGATGAAAGCGAAGGGAGGTTCCTTTGAAGAACCTCATAACAGTTTAAAGATCCATTAAGCATGATCCATATTAGCATGTTAATACGCTTTGGACTTTTAGACTTCCACAAAGCTGAAAATAATTCCTACCCAAAGAGGAGGAAGAAGAAGCAAGATGCTGAGGTAACAATTTAACTGAGAAGATTTTTGAGGGCTCAAGAGACCATCTCTTAGAACCATTGAAGAACCAATCACAACCGAAGAAATACAGCCCAACAAGCATTTAAAATCATTAATCTCTTCGTCCTTGAGTAATCTTCTGAAAAATATATATATATATATATATATATATATTCCAAGATTGAGTACCTTTGTTGACCAAGTGGTTGTGGTATTTCTTTCGAGAACCTACTGCCTTGTCGCCTAAGGATCATCATGAGTAAGTACAGTTCTCACTGTTATGAGTGGGTCTCTGACAGTAGGCTTTTGGGAGATTATCTCTTCAATTTTCCCGCTCTTTTCCTAGTTCATAAAATGCTCCATTGGGAAGACTCGGGAGGACTTCTGGGTGAGGGAAAAATATATTTGCACATCCTTCCCTCATCTATACCACCTTTTGGATAAGAGGTGGCATTCAGTAGCCTCTGTTCTTTCAACCTCTGGTGATTCTTTTTGTATTAGTTTTGGATTTCACAGTCCTCTCGTGAATAGGGAGATGTTGAAGATGTCAACTTTGCGTTTTCTTTTGCTTTTGAGAACTTGTCAGTTAAGGGAGGAGGGTCTTCATTTTTGGACCCCCCCTATCCATCCCAAGACTTTTCATCTACACAGTTCCTTCACCCCAACTACCCCTCTTTTTTTCTTTGCTCTAGAAGGTTAAGGCTCTTTGTCTAACCGGTCTTACATGGAAAAGTTAATACTACAGTTCACGGGCAAAGACATTCTTCCTTTTTCTTTTTTTTTTTAAACAGTGACGCAGCAGAAGACATTGACCATTTTCTTTGGAGTTAACAGTTTGCATTTTGGATTGCAAGGCTATGATGGAGGAGTTTCTACTTTTTCCCCCTTTTGGGGAGAAGTCAAAGTTTCTATTATAGGCTTGCTTCTTTGAAGATGTCTAAGGAGAGAATATTAGGAGGCGGAGATTTGTGGAGATACCTTAGTAGCTAAGGTTTTTTTTTTGTAATGATCAATTAGGCCAGAGTGTTTTGAATTGGAACCATTTTTTTGTAGTTCTTTGGGTTCCTTTCGTTGGGGTTCTTCTATGCCCTTGTATATTCTTTCATACTTCTCAACCGTTTTTTTTTTTAATATAATTAGAATGGTAAAATCTGGAAGGAAAATACCAACATGGTCTACCAGTGGCCCTCTAATTCAATGAACCACCATCTACCCTCAGTGGCGTGTAAAGGAATATGGGGAATTTTCTCCAAAAATACTTCAAAATCATTTGAAATCAACGAGGAACTCTACGGACCAAGACAAGCTGAGTTATACCAAATACTTGCCATCAGCATAGGAAGAATTAGTTTTATATGAGAATCACAACTAGTGCTGCACTTCTAATGCCAAATTGCAGAAAAAAGAGAGTTTTCAGATTCCTATTGAGCCTCAATAAAGAATTAGACCTAACATAATGGAGGTGCTCCAGCCATTAAGCCTCTGCCCAACTTAAGGGAAGCATTCTTTTTTAAATGAGGAACAAAACTTTACACTGAATAAATGAAAAGGACTAAGGAACTGAGGCTACTAAGTTTTAACCAAGATTCTAGGTCCATGAGCGAACCCTCCCCATGTTACCAGAAACCACCACTATGAAAATGCTCGACTCAAATCACTAGTTTCCTGCTCCCACTGTTACAAAATACCCTTTATTTGTAACTAAATGACCTACTTAAACCGAAGCACTACAGCAAAAATACAACCAGCACACAAAGAAAGAAACCTTCTCATGTAGCAAAAGGCCAATCTGCCCTTAAAAACTATCCCTAAGCTCTCTCACATATCTCTTTCTTCTAACATAAACCAGGGGCCGATTAATATCATGTGTGTCAAAAATGAATACTCTCAGCCTCGAGGTGTCTGTGATCCCAAGGAAATAATAATACAACAAAGTAAATATAAGCCAAAACTCACGCAATGTCTCCTGCTGTAGAAGGTGCACCATACTCATCAAAAAGACGCATGAGATCCCCGAACTGACCATGTAGATCACCAAATATCTTGATGGGAGCCTTGAGCTCTAGAACACTTGGTTCAGATGAAAATATCTTTTCAGCACTCTCACAAAGGTCAGCTATTTCATTACAATCTAAAAAGAACTGCCGGCGAACAGGAGGCTTCCATCCACGAGGTTTTAAGAGATGGGCTATGACCTGATAAAGGAACCACATTAATAACATTAGGAAAAAAAAAACTTTATATGCAAACAAAATAACATTTTTCACAGGAGAAACGGTTACATTGAATCCAATCCGGCAATAATTTTGCTATCCCACTGTAGGAACTAAAACAATAGTTGAAGAATATCCACAAGAATATTAGATCAAGAAAGAAGAGGTTTCAACATCATGTAAAAATGTTAGAAATGATAAATTCTACGAAAACAATATTCCTGCACCAGCATCATTCTCAAGTACACAGATAAAATGAAAAACATCCCGGAAGATTAGAGTACTTCTCTGAAAACAGATGCAAACTAAACAAAGTCAGAAATCAAATATAAAGGAGGTAACAACTACAGAAGTCGCGAATTCTTGTATGATTATATGTCTGCAAGTAGGAATCACAATCTACAGAAAAGTATAAATTATGAAGTCGGCACAATTCCAAGATCAACATTGAGCAGTATGAACAGTAAAATGGCTGAAACAGAGGAGGGAAATAACTGAAGATCATCTTATGCAAACAACAGTTGTTCCAACGATGTAACAATCTATAAACAGCAACATCAGTCTAACTGGATGGCTATTCAACTTTATGACTCATGATTCCAGCCTCATGATGAGCATAATATTACCACTCTATATATAGGCCAGAGAATATTCTGGATTACATGTCAGTCAAAACATTAGGAGCATTAAATCTGGTCAGATGTGCAATTTCCCGAAGATTAACTAACTATGTAGTTTTAATAACTTAACAGTTGATACCTTTTTCGGAATGCTGTTGATGGACATCTGGCGATCTAGGAGCTTCCTTGCTGCAGTTGCACTCTCTGGGGTACCATAGCTCACACGGCGACCTTCATTTTCAAACTGATCAATTGAAAGTTGCCTAACCAAACCACCTAAAGCCCCACTAGTTTCAGCGGCTACAACCACCTGAAACAATGGGACCAAATATCAGCCATCCAGTTTGAACTAATTGAGGCTTAGTTACATAGTAACTGAGATCACATTCAAAAGGGTAATCGAAATCAAAGACTGACAGCTCTATGATGCAATCGAACTCCAGATGGAGCAATGTTATTCAATGCATTTGAGTTGGGCTTTATCAAGCTAGATATTTGTGCCCCACTAGGAGTAGCCTCTGCTCCTCGATCCCTGTCAGGCAGTTCAACTTCCCCATCGTCGTGTCCTAGTCGGGCCTTGGCTGCAGCCAATGTTGCACTAATAGCCTCCGCTTCTGCAGCTGATGCTTCAACCAAATACTCGACACCTTTGTTCATTCTCCTGAAGAGCAGTCAGATGCATTGGTCAAGCATGCGGCAAGCAACAACTAAGTAATAAGAAAAAATCAGAGGAGGACATTTTTCTTTACCGATGGCCCTGAAGCATAGCATTTTCAGTGCTTATATCAGTATACACGTCACCATTTATAGGAGGAGCTACAGGGTTTCCCAGCACTACAGCACCATCAGGAGCCACAACATGAATGGCCTGTCTACTCCTTTCTTCGCTAAATCCACATTTTCCAGCCAGCTGCCCAGACTGAACATCAGATGCAGCAGCTACAGCTGCAGCATGTGAAGCTGCACTTGTCGTTTCAGCAGCTGCTAGATCCTCAGCAACAAGAAGGTCATCAAGCAATACCCCTAGACAATGATAGAATATGTTGTTATTAACCTCAAGAAACAAGAGAGAGATGCATAGAAAAAACTGGATGGTCCAACATTTGACATCAGAAACCAATAGAGCTTCCATAACCAAATTTGATTAGGCAACAATGTAAACTACAAAGGGGAAGGGGTGTAAAACAGTACATTAGTAATTAAAAGCATGATTCATCTCTTAATCTCTCTACAATGTGATAACAGCTTGAACATGCAACCAAAAGCAAACAATGCATTGAATTAGCATGATCATGACACATGAAACCTAAATTCTACATACTTGCACCATATGGAAATTGCTTCAATCTATAATCCAAAACATTAACAAACTTGTACTTTCCATGATAAAATAACAGGACTTGGTTAAAGCACGCTTGCACTACCTATGTAGTTCTAAATTAATTGTACACATAACGTGATAACTACATGGTGCTCACTCAAGATCAGTGTACGCAAAAGAATGTCAATTTTCTTATAAAGACACTGCTTTAAATAAAGTTGAGATGAAAAGCAGCATAGATGGAAAATTTTCTTGCTGATCTCCCAGCATCCTTTTTTAAAAAAGATGAAAACAAAATAATTTATTGATTGAAGGAGGATCATACAAAAGGGAGATGAGCTATTTGCACAACGGTCAAATGGTTACAAAAGTGACTCCCGATCAGCCAAAATATGTACAAGATCATAATTACAGAAAGATTTAGGGAGAGAACACCAGATCATTTTACAACAATAAAAGGTAACATAAGTTGTATAAGAAATGAAGTTATCACTTGCTGCAGTAAATCATAGCAGAAAAAATAGAAATGGACATCTCAAAGTCAGAAAATGTGAGCGCCTTCATCACTTACCACCCCGCAAACCACCATAAATAAAGATTAAGTCACCCACAGCAGCAGCTGCATGCCTACAACGCCTTGTTAACTCAACTGCAGCATCCCCACCTGCAGCATCTGCGCTGTACCTTCCTGTTCTAGGACTTGTTACAACTGATTTTGTATCACACCAGATGCCTGCTGCGGTATCCAACACTAAAAACAGTAGAAACACAGTAATTTTTTTATTGTTTCCCTTAAGAAAACTCCACATAAATTAAATGTATCAATTTCAAACACATAAAGCCAAAAAGTAAAACCATAGTGACCATATTGCCAATGAGAGTAAAACTATGTTGTATAATTTAATATGTAGCTAAGCTCAGCGATAAAAGCTTTTGTGTTTTTGGTAAGAAACTGAACTTTCATTTGAATAATATGACAGAATGTCAAGGAATACTAAAAATAAACCCACAAAAGGAATCCCACAACTAACTATGGGAAGGGGTTCCAATCTAAAAGAATAAAATCAAACTAATAAATACAAAAAGCATGATAGATGGAAGGGCACAAGGAATAATTAAACCTAACAACCGCCCTAACTTCCACCCACATCTCTCCACTCCTCTAAAAATCCTATAATTCCGCCCCAGCCAAATCCCTCAGAAAACTGAAAAAACAAGCCTGTCCCAGAATTTTTCCCTTACCACGAAAGGGAGAATTCAGGGGTATAAGTCATGTTGATGTCAAACAGTTTTGAGTTGCTACAGAAGGGGATCTAAAGACTCCAAAACTCCAACCTCTCATTTTGAAGACTCTAATGTTCATTCTATCGTTAGTCTTAGTAGTGTGGAATCATTAGTGCAGCCTTTGGAAAATTATTTTCACGATTCTGTGCTTGAGGTCTTCTATGTTGCTAAGATAGTGATAAGGAGCTCCCTTGTCCTCCTCCCTCCTTAGTACCTTGCAAATTTGCTTCTCTCAATAAAGTTAGTGGTCTTAAGATGCAAGAAATTCCTCCTTTGCTATCAAAAGGTTCGGTGAAAAAGTTGTTTTTGGTTGTGATGATCTTTCCTCATCGTTCAAATGGTACTTCAGTTTTGGTCTTCTTCGAACGTCCTTACCTTTTTTTCAGTTTTGTTTGAGAGCTATTATCTTCGTTGGACTATTTGTTTTGGTTGGGGCATCTGTTTGTTTTATGGGCTGCAGTTGGTGGTTGTTTTTTGGTTTAATCATCGGTTGTAGCCTCTTCTCTTCGTTTTCTTGCTTGTTTTTGGGCCTTTAGTTTTCAGTCTCCTTGCTGCGTTGATGTTGTTGTTGTTTTTTTTTTTTTTTTTTTTTTTTTTTTTTTTTTTTTTTTTTTTTTTTTTTTTTTTTTT
>NW_019272018.1:2554497-2557980 GCF_002738345.1 Cucurbita maxima
TTTTTTTTTTTTTTTTTTTTTTTTGCCTTTTTTGTAGTTTCCAGTGGGCTGCTTTTCAGATTGAATTTGTTCGCCCAGTTCTCTCTTTCCAAATTCTTTCTTTGTTCAGCTAGTGAGCTGGCTTTTTTAGTTTCTCTTTGGCATTCTCTTTGTGGGTTTGCTTTTTTGTTCTACTCGTTCCACTTTGTTACTTTTTCACTCTGTTATGAAGTTTGTATCCCTTGAGCGTTGGCCTTTTTTCATTTATTTAATGTAACGTTTCTGGTTCAAAAAAATTATTATGCCAAATATCCCCACGATTAACAAAAAAAGGGGAAGGAGAACTAGCAATAACCTTAAAATAAACATCATTGAAAAATGGTTTTAGGAGTTCAACGGATTCCAAATCATTCTACCAAAACATCCTAAGCATTTATTAAAAATGAAGACTATAAAACCCCAAGCCCACTACTTTTGAACCAAAGATTTGGGATTTGAATTAAACACCTAATAGCCCTCACATTTCCTTAGTTTTTTGTGACTTCTTCTTTTATCAGTGAATGTCTAGGTAAGCTTGAGTACATGACTAATCTTTACAGGATAACTGCTCGACTCCACTACAATTGGTTGCTAACAAAACACCTAGAATATTAAATCCTATGTAGGTGGCCACTATAGAGCGAATGTATTCACTCTAAGTCCTTTGAATTTAAGCCTGCAGCTAAGATGGAACATTTTGTTCCACCAACCTCTCCAATAAAACCAATAACTACCCAAAAGGCAAATTCAGAATGCCCATTACTTATCTCTGCCTCTTTCTATGAAATTCCCTTCCTAAGCACCATCATTGCTTTGCATGCATTTTATGAATGCATAATATGAGCATTCACGTGGGAAGAAGTGGAAATGGTGAATGGAAAACTTCATAAAGAACTTTTTTTATATAACCATGGATGTTTTCAAGCCTTTTTATGAACTTCAACATATTCCTCAAGACATTGGTCTGACTTCACAATAATTGGTGGCATTCAGCCAAAACTCTGAAAGATATGTATTATTAAGATAAGGTTTTTTTTAGCAAGAAACGGAACTTTTCATTAAGAAATTGAAAAGATTTAACATTAGGTAAGTGATTTCATGTTTGAATACCTGACCTCAAAGACATTTAAACACATATCTTATCCCTTTAACCACTAGCCCACCCAGGATAGTTTGACTCAAAAGAACTTAAGTAACTTAAATATCCAATACAACATAGCAGCATAAGTAGGGAAGTTAGCACTAAATCACTGAAATCAAGAACCTGCAACACTTGACGAATCTTCCACCATGCGCCCCCCACCAAGTGCCCCTCCAGACACATGGAGTCGTGCATTTACGAAGACCTGAAAGAAGTACAAGGACATGTCCAGACTTCCCATAGTGTACAAAGTTACAGAGAGACCAAAAGAAAGAAAGAAAGAAAGATATCTTACAGCAGCATGTTGATATCTTGCAGATGGTGAGACACCAGGAGCAATTGCCCACTCCCAACGGCCATCTCTGTGCTTAGCTAGCCCATAGGCACTTGCCAATGGCTAAAAAAAATTAGAAAATGGATCAAGTAAAAAAAGTAAAGTACAGAACTTATATATATTGAAGAAACAAGAGTATCGTACTTGAATATCATAACATATGGAACATTCAGAAAACATAAAACCTAAGAAAAAAAAATAGTAAACAATTGAATTATTACTTCAATTGTCTCCCTTGCGTTTTTTCCTTCTGTGTTCATTCTTTGAGTTGGTATACCATGTCTTTAAATAGAATTTATCTTGTTAATCACTCTTGTAGCACGTTGAATTCTTCTCAGCATGTATATACCAAAGATGCTCAACCAAACCAAAGATGTGCCTTGTTTAAGAAGGCTTTCGAGAACTCAGATTATCAATTAGACTTTAACGATTCTTTACATGTAACTGCAGGGTAGTTCTTAGATACTATTTACTCTTTATGGACTCCTCTATTAAATTCTGAAAGAATTTTTAAGATTTCGGGAGAGGAGATATAAATTGCATTGTCACAAAATTTGCTGATTTATCCATACTAAAAATAATAACGTTCTGATGACAAATAAGGAAATATAAATTCAACTAAACAATACTATAAGATTCTTTGGCTTCCTTCTGGAAATCTGTAAAGGTCCTTCAAGGAGATCCTCCCAATATAAGAAATTAGTGATGCCTTCCACTATTTCCATTACTCAAAGTGCTTTTATAGAGGTTAGGAATAGGAATATCCTCGATACTGTTCTAACTGAAAACAAAATTTTGGTAGATTATAAAACCAAGAAGAAAAGGGGTTGGGCATTTGAAGCTTGATATAAAGAAAGAAGTTGATCAAGCTGACTTGGACTTTATTGAACAAGTTTTTAAGATAAAAAAGGCTTCGGCTGAAGATAAATTAAGTGGATGATGGAGTGTGTTTGTGGTTCAAAAAAGACAAAAACATGAAAATTACGATACCATTTCAGCTCCTTTTATATTTCTTTTTCTTTCCTCAAATAACGACTACTTCCCTATAATATTCTCCTTTCAAATATATGTGTACATATGAACAATGATTGTTGGCTCTCTGACGTCCTAGATCATAATTATAAAAATGAAAAAAATAAAAAATAAATCATAATTCTTGGCATGAATTTGCACAAAACAATATGAAAGCAACCATCCACAAATAATAAATACTATGGAAGGATTGACGATTTTTAAAACTTACCACACTGTTTGCATCCCTTCCTCCACATAGCAGAAGAAGACCATCAGACCGGGCACTTGCAGTTGCATACCTAATTAATATATGGCTAGATTAGGGATAAGGATGATAACATTGAACAGAAATTCGTACTGGGCCAAAGGATAGATAGTAAAAGGAAGTTCATAATTTCCAACAATTAAATTATCAAAATTAAACCCAATGTTCAACATCCTCAAAATGAAAAACAAAATTTGCACAAGCCAGCCTGAAGTATAAGAAAATTTCAACCCTCCAACTAAAGATGATAGTTGCTTTGCACCCTCACATTTTTCAATTGGATCCATTAACAACTCAAAACTTAGTAAAGTGTTAAAATTAGACCAACCATTAATGAAATTAAACTCTGTCTCATTTACCCCACACATACCTTATCCATTTCCTAATCTCAACCCCAACTTCACTGTTTCAGATTTCCACCTTTTTTTCAGGGCCTTTTATGAATGGTTTCAAATCTTTACAGAACTTTGTCTTTTCCTTTTCTTTATTTTTCCCCTGGTACACTTTGTGTCACAATCACAAACAATTGAAGGGAAAAATGCATTTATGTATAAATGAGAAATCAAGAGAAGTTTATAATAACTCCAATTGCATATATGTATAAACGAAAAACAAAGAAAGTTTATTATGACTCCTTTGGATTCTGCAGCCTTTCCCCTCTTTGTAAATTTCACGCATCAATGAAATTGTTTTTTTTTTTTTTTTTTTTTT
>NW_019272018.1:2558342-2654349 GCF_002738345.1 Cucurbita maxima
TCAATGAAATTTTTTTTTTTTTTTTTTTTTTTTCCTTAGAGAGTGAGGGAGAGAAACAAAGATAAGGGGAAAGCTTACATGCAAGGAGGTGGACCCTCGCCTTCAGGTTCTAACTTGCGCCATTCATAAGGCTTGGCTGCTGTGTCCAGCGCCCATACATCAGTCAGTGGCCGTTTTCCTGAGTAATGCAATGAAATAATTATACATAATCCATCTAAAATAAAATAATAACTGTTGAAGCGGATTTGTGTAATTCCATACTAAACAAGGGAAGTAGTATTGTAGTTGACCCCCTATTAAGTACCTACTAAGGATAATTATTTAGATTTATTGTTACCTACTAACTAAAGACTTATTTAGATTTATCTTATCTTATTACCTATTATATAGGGATTTGTTTAGATTACCTAATATCTAGATAAATAATTTAGATTATCTATCACCTTAGATTCAGTCAGCCTTTCTCTCAAAGAAAGGGACATGTAATTCTTTGAAAATATTTTTAAAAAAAAGAGAGAGTTAATTTAGACTTGCAACAATAACTAATGGTTATAGAGGTTCCTAAATGAACCAAATGAATTATGGCATTAATGGTGGCTATGACATATATGAGAAGAAGAACTTTGGACGGTTTACAAAAAGAAAGAAAGCAGATCGTTGAAGAAACCTTTATTGGACCATTAGAAAGTTTAAAGGTTCCTTCAACAGATTCTCTTCGTTTAGGACAGGCAATGGCAAGAATACATCCTTTTGGAGTGATAGATATATGGGTGGAAAATTGACCTTGAGACCTTTACAAATACTTTTTAAGTTCTCGGAAGAAAGATTTGTTGATTTTGTAAGCTTAGAGAAAGATTCTAAATCATTCAAAGTCTTCATAATTCATAAGAAGAAATCTCAAACATGGGGAAATAAGTGAACTTTCTAAGCTTTTACAATAGATTTGAGGAAATTCTTATTACTACAGAGGAAGATAAAAAGGTGCTGGTCACAAAAGATGCTGCTGGAATAGTTTCCATAAAAATCCCTTCTTGAAGAATTTGTTGATTCTCCACCCATACCTAAGTAAATATGTATTTGCAATGTGGAAGACATCCGATAAAAGTGAATATTTTGAATGACTAGTTCTTATGAAAGGTCTAAAACTAAAAGAATTCAAAGAAGATGACGATACTTGGTAATCACACCGAGTTATTGTATTTTGTATACGGAAGCTGGGGGGTCTTCCTTATTTGCTCAGAAAGGAGTCAACACATTTTTAAGGAAAACAGATAAATTGAGAGGAAAGATCCAACAAATCAAACATTATGCAGCTTGTTGGTATGTTTTCTTTTTAAGAGTTTAGTAATTACTACCCCACAACACTGAAAAAAATGCCAAAGGTTATTCAATTCTTGTTGACTCATTGAGGTGCTTTCCTAAACTATTCCTAAAGAAATCCTTGTTAGGATGCTTTCTTGCAACATTCCTAGAGGAAGTCTCTTTACATTTATTCAGTAGCTTTTCGAATGCCCATGATAGGGTTTCTGTTGCTTGTATTCCATCCGGAACGATGCAGCCCATTTGAACAGTTTCAAATTGTAGTTCACTGGATATATTTTCAAAATATTAAAAGTAAATTATGAAATATTGGGCACTGTGATAAAATGTGTTAAGACTTTATGGTAGCAACAAGAATGAACGAATGAACTGAGAAAATTTTGATAATTTTCTTGTTTGTTAAAAAGAAAAAGAGAAAGAAACCTTCTAAACATTTTATCTTGGCATCCTATATAAGGGTCGAACATTATTGCACTTGGTATCCCTTCTAAATTGAAGCTCGTTGATACATAAACCCAAAAATCCTTCTAAATTGAAGCTCGTTGATACTTAAACAATACGGAAATATCACACACCACAACTCTTGTTGGTACACGATCTCAACAGCCTACTCACAAGGTTCTCATAACCCCATTGCCCAAGCAAAGCATGTCAAATATGCGCCTCCACAAACTAAAAGCATTAAGCAACCAAGCAAAAATATGGAAACTCTCTGTCCCAGCCTTCACAATTCACATCGTGAAGAAGTCAGATTATAACCTAGTAATACATGCCCCCTTGCTGACATTGCTGGAAAAGATTATTGAATCTTGTGCAAATCTGTCTCCCAAATCAGGTGGATGGGTGGTTGTTTGAATCTCTGGGAAGTTCTCCTCAAGAGCGCTTTTTTCAAGCTTGTGGTTGGAACAGAATAGAAGGTTTTTGAAGATAAGTCTACTCCTTCGGAGTTTAGTAGGGATGATGTACAGCTAAATGTTCCATGGGGGTGTCATAGCTTTAGCAAATTCTTTTGTAAGTACCTTTCTCTCACTTTTATTGAGTGGAAAGCTCTTTGTACTCTTCTGTTGGGGGTTCTCTCTTTCCCAGCCCATAGATTGTCTTTCCTTTCTTCCTTTCTGAATACATATCCTGTTGGTTTCTTTTAAAATAAAATAAAATAATAAACCTAGTAACAAATGCAATATGCCATATGGCATCTTGACTCGAACGCTTACATGGCTTCTCAAAAAAAGCAATATGCTTCTCAAGAAACTATAAATGCAATAGCCACAAAGCTATTAATACTCACGATAAACTACAAAGGAGAATACCGTATATGTCTATCTCTATCCAATTGTGCTCTCCTTGCAGGAATAGCTTGGATCCGTGAGGCCATATGCTTCTGTTATGTGATATTGTGATGCTTCTTAGGATATTATTCTGAAAACTTTTGGATAGTTCATTGCTCTACATAATGACCCAGCCTTCCTCCTAACTCTCTCTTGGAGGTTCCTCCTTCAAAAGGGAGAAAAGCTTATTTGGATGAACTTCATAAGAGCCTTTGGTTGGAGTGTTTGGCAAGAAAGGAAGCTTTCAAGATAAGGAGCTTTCATTTCACAGTTCTTTTTTCATGCTGTCGTTATCTTGGTTGTTTCATGGTGTAAATGATCTCCACTCTTTCATCACTATAGCTATAACTCTCTCTTTTCCAATTGGAGAAGTTTTATGTAACTCCTTTGGATGGGGGCTTTGCCCCTGTTTTGTAATTTCATACCATCAATTAAAAACTTCTTATCCAAGAAACAAAAAAGAAACTATAAATGTACTACTATATTCATTTAAAATAAGACAAAGTAACTTGCCATCATTGCCGCCAACTACCATGAGGTATCTTTGTCCCACCAAAGCCATTACATGTCCATAACGTGCCCCTGGGCCATGACCATGCACAACAACCCTACAGGATTTGGAATCCATCTATTATTGAGACAAAACGTAAAATTCAAACAAGCAAGAACATCTTCAAAATTCTAACCTATGCCATCTTGGACGTTGCTGAGTGAGATCAAGAACATGAAGATCCTCAGAAGATAAACCAGCGGGACCAATTCCACCCTATATTGAAATAAAGGGGCCTAAATAAATTATAACATTGATCATAGAAACTAAAACGTGATTCTGTGTATATGAGAACTTAATAGGATTATTAACATCAAGATACCTGAATAACTACCATTGTTCCCACAGCAGTTGCCACATGTGCGGCCCTTGGGGTGGGTGGTTCTCCAAGTGGAGTAACCCTAAAAAAATAATCCATGGACTGTAGTAATTCAATGAGAAGTAAAGGAAAACGAGCTGATTAGAAAAAATCATTCCCAGAGGCTTACCTGGTCCATTTATTTGTTAAAACATCATAACAATGCACATCAGCAGTTGCACCAGCTAATCCTGCTCAATTAGTGAGACAAAATTGTCAAGCATTAAAGTAAAATAAAATAAAAGAGAAAAACATTGAAATACTAGGAGTAAATTTACAGATAAAATTAAGGTATCAATTATTGATGATCCCTATGTTCAGAAAAATAAAAATCAAATCAAATAACTCTTTCTACAAGTCGAATTTCATGTCATCAGCACTCAACATAAGCACAATTATCTGCAGACTAGAACAAAAGTACAAGAGTAAGCAACTTAAAACATTTATATTTCAGAGAGGGAGTCCAGCTTGTGGATTGACACGTAGGGTAAAAACCTCAAATATTATACTCAAAGACAGAAGGTAGAGACCTGAATATCGTAATCAATTATTTAAGAATATCTGCAAAATTTGTGATGATTTTTATCAATGCCAAAAGGGATTCATAACCCAAACTGATTGATTAAGAGCAATTCCAAGAACATACATCTTTTTTCTTTTCTTTTTTTTCTTTTTGTGTGTGTGAGAGAGAGGAAGAGCGTGTGGGGGGTGTGGAGATGGGATCTTCAGATTGAAGACATCATCTGCTACATAGCCCAACGTCAGTTGATAACACTGAGTAATCAGCACGTTCTATAGAACTGGAAAATTGATTAACCTTTAGTTCAATATTGGAACATGCAAAGAGCAGGAAGTAATTCGATCAAATAGCACGCACAAGAACATTATATAAAAATCCAAATTGAACAGAAACCCAAAAGGCTGCGTGCAAACAGCTTTCAGATGGTATTACCACCAAGAAGCAACCAAAAAAGCAACAAACTTCAGTTTGCAACCGAGAAAGGGAAAGGAACAACCAAAAAGTAAAAGAAAAGAGAAACATACGGATGCCAGCATTTCCAGCGGACGTAGGTGTCCCTGTAGCTGCAGAATTGCCCTCGAGAGCAGTGGCACCGCCAAACAAGATAAGCCTCGGCCCTAAGTATCCCGGAGTCCCCTCCTCACCAACAGACGACACCGCAGTCAACGTGTGGCCGCAGCGCGGCCCCGGGCCATCTTCCTTCTTGTCCATTAAAGCATTCACCACCGAGTATGTTGGCGCATGTCTCGGCCCCACAACTGGGATTTGCTGAACCTGCGGCGTAGATGACGCCTGCTGTTGGGACGTCGCCGTCGACTGAGTTGAAGATCCATTTCCCCCAGGAGGCTGCTCCCCAACCTGGTCCCCCTCCATTTCCGCAGGTGGCGACGCCGTGCCCTGTTCTTGCGCCAGATCGTGATCAACCTCGGACAACATAGACGAATCAACTTCCATTCCCATCAACCCTCTGATTCAACCCCTACCAAAGAGATCCAAACGAGAATTCACAACAAACACGAATCTCCATCAACATTCAAATTTCCAACCAAATCCCATCGCCGGAACCCTAGAGCTCGAAAGTCCTCTGTTTCAATCAATCTCCCAATAAATCGCTGCAATGAAAACACAATCCCCACAACCTCCTTACCTCTTAACTCGTAATTCGCTTCACGCGATAAAGCTCAGAAGCAAAAAAGAAGAATCAAAACTCCGATGACAATCTCCAAGACCCCCTCAAAAACATACGTACAATACAAAAGCAAAAGAGAGAAAGAGAAAGGAATACAAAGTTTTCTCTCTCCCAACAAAGCCCAAATTCAGTCAAAAAAAAATTACCGGTATTGCAACAATGAACGTAACAACAACAACAACAACACGTCTTCCATGGACGAATAGCTTTGATTTCAGGACAGAATGAAAATCGTAACAATGTTAGGAAACACCGTGGGAAGGAGGAACGGCGGCGGCGGAATGAAGACGGAAGGGTGGAAATGGAGGACTTTGGTCACCGGAATTACCGAAGACGGATTGGAGTTTCTTTGTTTTCTTAAACCGAAAATTTCACCTCCTTCTTCCAAGGTGTTTTTTTTGCTTCAAAATCCGATGGGGTCGGGACAACTATGCTTTCATATTTCCCCACGCGCTTTTTTATAGCGCGTGTCACGTCCACGACACTCGTCTTCTCTCTTTCTTCAGGTCACAAATGGACGACAAAAATAGTTTTTAAGATTTTGTTCAATTTCCCAAAATTAATAATTTGTTTCCTAAAAAAAAAAAAATTAAAATGTTAATGATAAATTTTTGTGGTCGTGTTGACAGTTCGATCCATTTTTTTTTATTTCCCGAGCTTTGACATTAACTTAAGAAATAAATCGACATTTTCACATATTCCTGGATTCAACATCACATAAGAATGAAATGAAATAGTTTTGAATCATATTTTAATTCGAAGGTACGTTTTTAAGCCTTCATTTGTATTCGTGTGTGCACATTTATGTGTGGCCCAATAGTTCATCAAGAAAAAAAGTTGTATGGAAACATGTAAAATCAACCCCCTAATAAACAATGCATCCATAAAAAAATAATTATTGTTCATTTCTGTTGTACCCGGAGGAATATGACAAAGCTACGTAGATGGGACGTAGGCCTCAAAGGAAAAGGGCAAACATGTGCTCCCATTTGAATTAAGTAGTAAACCATGACATTTGCTTTAAACCAAAGAACTTGAAGTTTTGTGCATGACTTGGTCGTAGCACACCCCACAGAAGTATCACCCAGTTTAGGGGACTAGAAAACGCCTTTCAATTTATCCCTGACTCTTGCCACCTTCCTTAACAAACCCTTGAGCCTCCTTTATGTACTCATAAAAGCCATTGGGTTGACCCTTCACCGAGTTTTGGAGTCGAGAACATTGTAATGAGAAATTGGCCATGAATCTTTTATTGAAACTTACTCTCAACCTAAATACCTTACCTTTGACGGATTTTGGTCTAACTAATCGAACTTACCATCATTTTGTTGGCTCTGCTATCCATCTACAACTACCATCCTATGATGTTCTCCTAGAAAGGACGCAAACAAACTTTGAGACTTTCTAAGTGAACTTCTCTTCAATTTTTAACAAATGTAAATTTCTAGGACGCTCAAATGTGATTTTACGATTTTAATTTTGAACTCTCTTTTAAAAGTAAACTCGTTTTCATTTACTTTCAAGTAGCCATCATTCTACTATTCAAATAGGTCGGGTCGCTACACGGAACTATAATTAAAACAATCCTTTTAATTTTAGTAAGAAGATTTTACAGCTTTGATGTTTATATAGATACGATTTGCATTCTAACTATGTAGCTTACAGGCGAGTAATAAGATTTGATACTGCCAGCCTACATCCACAATCTCCCCTACTATTCGCCGGAGTACTCGCCGGAGTACATTCATTTAACCTCGCTTTACTGGCCGCTGGACATATGATTTGTTGGGGTCCTCAGTCTTCAGCTTTGGCGGTCGAGTTTCCCCTTTCTTAGCCTGTAACACAAACAAAAATTTCAAATTTGGGCCATTTCAGTCGCATGCATTCATCACTTCAACGCAACCTGAGTATACCATCTCACCTTTTTTCCACCCTTCATAAAATCTCTCCAGCTTGAAACCTGATGAAGGGAAAGGCATAAATGCAAATTAAACTAATTGTTCCGTACATAATTTGGTAAAGAATCAGAGGTTCAGAACTCATGTTCTAGCTCCAAGTTGAACATTTAGCATAAAGATATTGCTTCCTCCATGTGTTTGTTGCGTCAAGTATTCATGTTATGACGTTATGTTAATCACTCGTTAGTAAACCAGAAAACTTGAAGGTGTTAAGTTAAACCAGATAATAGAACCAGAAAACTGGAAGAACAAAGTATAAACTTTTTCCCGTAAAAGAAAATAGAGTAGTGAGGCAGACATCGGCACGTGCAGGGAGGCTAGCGCATGTAAGCTCACATAAGGGTATGAGCTTATACGTCGTACTCTATCATTGGCATGAATCTCTCGGAATGGTCGTCTTCTCTTGCCTCCAATGGCATACCAACAGGCAAAATTACTCATTCTACAGTCTTACAGAACCAAAAGAATAGCAAAACTAGATCTATTGTGTTTATGAATATAGAAAAGTTAAATACTAACCCTCTGTTCTCTTGTTCCTTCCCACTGCTCCTCATGCTCACGTTTTTTCTTCCACATTTCTTTTGTTTCTTCTTCATCTTTTTTCAATCTGCCTTCTTCCTCAGAAATCTAAATGCAATAAAAGCAATATAGACAATGAATAATCCTTCCCAAGTATATGCAATTAAAAGAAATCCAGAGGAATATCAAATTATCTGAGCGTCCTGCATACCCTCATCTGCATCTTTCTCCTCCTCCATTCTTGTTCTGTTAAAATTTCTCGAACCTTCAATTTTAGCTCTTGCTTGAATTCTTCGGTACTCTCATACTGTTGGTCGTATTTTCCCTGTGCCAAATCAACAGGCATAAGAGGTCACAGGCATCAAATTACAAAACTATGACAAATACTATACATAAATCATGTGAATACGTCAACTCATAGTATCATAATTCCAACGGTCCAATCAATTTGCAGTATCAATCAAGTTACCTTTATATTGATTCAATTTCAGTATTTCGTCAGCAAGCTAAATGCATTGTCAATAAAGAATAAAGAGCAAATGGAAGATTTCTCACAAAGCCATTACAGAGAGGGTGATTCGGTTACTGTTGTAACAAATTAGGCCAGTTTGAGGATGAATTTTACATGTTAGATGTAATATTATTGTAAATAAACGTAAAATCTTAGTTATAGACGCCTATTAATTACTTGACCTTTATCGTAACTTAGCTTTATATTAATTTAGAACTCTCCCAAATGTCTACTACATACGTGGCTCAATTTTTTCACAAAACTTTTCATTCACAACATGATAAGGGAGTGAGCTCTGTTAATTCACACAAATTAAATGGTAGCAGTCTCACAAACCAACTCTAGATTTGAGCCATAAATGGATTCGGTTGATATTGCAAGTAAAACACAAAGTAACAATGAAATGTGAAAAGAAAAGGGAATTCAGCTCACCTCTTCGACCAATGACTTTATTTTAGAAGCTGTATCTTTCTTTAACTGCTTCTTCCTCTTTGCTAGGAGTTCTTCTGAAGTTCAAAATAAGTACAAGTGAAGATTTTTCCCAACTCCAAGAGCTCCAGAAAAGAAAAGGGGAAAAACAAGTAACATAACTGAAGAAAAAACATCCACAGGCAATGAAACTCAGCCTATCCAGAAATTTGAGGACCAAGGCCACGTAAATGAACCTTGTAATTAGGAGAACCTAGACTCTACATGCATTTCAGGCCAACTTCTTATCTCACATTTAACCAAGTTTTAATATGTAAGCACAAATGGACGCGGATCTTACTGCACCAAATATGGACAAGGTTGCTAAGCTAGACACTAGGCAGGAGGACACTGAGGTAAGACCAAAACCAAGGTCTTTTAAATTAGTGAATTACACTAAGACATAAACTAGTTCACTGTTTCAGAAAAATATTACTGTAGAACCAATTTAAACTCTTCAGCCGTAGCTTTGTTAGTCACTAAAATTGTAGATATAAATTATTAGTTTCCACGACCTACGGATAAAAAAAAAAAGCAACCAGGAATGCATTTATGATGTTTATGTGATTCCTGGGATTTGGTAGGCTTTGGCCTTTCCTGCATTTCATTTATTAACCAAATTCATTTCACAAAAATTAAAAAATAAATAAATAAATAAAAGCCTACATTTTGTGAAGGTTAAATTTTTCTTTGTAGAATAGTTATAGGTTTTATTTGTTCTTCCAGACGACAGTTCGGGATTATGATACTTAAACCAGGATCAAGTCGGTCTACTACAGGCACAACGGATAGTGTAATCTAAATATGCGTAAATATCAATTCCCCTAAATCATATGGTGGCATGCGTAAATATCACTTGATCAGATGTACCTACTATGTGGAAAGCAATCAAGAAACTGTCAACTAAAATGCAACGCAACGGAAAGATATAGAGATATGGGTAGGCAAAAGCTTAGTTTTCTCTCTCATCTCCAGTATGTGTAGTCCCATTCTTTTTGGTATCTCACTAAAAGCATTAGTTCACTTGCCTTTTGCCGCATTGACTTGGCTAAGAATATAATCCCTTTCTTGCTCATCAAGTAATAGCTTCTGGGCTTTTGCCAATGCTGATCAGCACCAACAAAGTAATTTTAGTTGGATATTACATGCATAAACAGTTAAATAATATCTAAATAACCTTGAATGCAAAACATTAAACTGCACAAAATTGATATCATAAATCAACATACCTCCAAATGCTTCTTTTGCTTGTGGATGCTTACACTTATCAGGGTGAACCAGCAATGATAACTACAAATGATTAGATATTTTTAAGTGAATTAGATGAACTCTAAAATACAGAACCAGTATAGCTTGGGAGGAAACTAGACCAGATTTCATGCTGAGCACAATTACCTTACGATATTGCCTTTTCACCTCTTCTGGGGACACATCAAATGGTAACTTCAGATACTCGAATGGATTCAACTTGAAGCAGGACAAGATCCTAAAGAGGTAAGTCCCAACAGTAACAAAAGATGAAAAAAACCTAACATCATCTTTGAAAACAGTACATGAAATAAGATGATCAATATTGTATTATTATCAACAGGATCATGCACAAAAGGAGAAACGAGGTACCCTTGTTGGACATTGGGGCGAAGAAGATTAGTTAAAAAAAAAATGCTTTTTAATTGGATCAGATTTTAAAAGAAAAGAAATTAAATAAAAAAAAGAGATTGTAAGAAAATTCAATTGAATCATCAAGTAGAGACATTGCAACATCAATCCCAAACTTCCTACTATACCTTCTCCTACCTTCAAATTATATTTCTCTCCAATCTCCCAATGAGCAAGTTTTTATGGTTAATCGTTATGATATTGGGTCCCACAAAAATTTCCCATTTCCATGTTAGATTTCTACATTTCCCTTGTATGTGTCCAAATGCATGATAATACTTCAACCTCTCTCAAAATTTTAGTTTCTATCTTATTCTCCATGTTTTCTTGTCCCACTTTGAAAAGAAGCAGAGAGATGTTAAGGAGGCAGGTCCAACATAAAGTATACCTGAGTTTCACAAAACCAAGTGGACTTTCACTAATGAGTTAAACATTGCCAAAAGGGTTTTTTTTATCATCTTTTTGCCAATGAGAAACCGGGTCATTAAGAAAATAAAGGTTGAAAGAAACAAACCCAATGAGGCCTTAATTATTATTATTATTATTTTTTTTTTTTCCGTGTGTGTAAGAAACCGAGATTTTGTAAAAAAAGAAAAAAGAAAAAAAAAAACAGGAAAGAATATAAAGGCATAAAAAAAAAGGTCCAAACAAAAGGAGCCGAAAACAGATTGCAGATAGCTTACTCCAAGGTATTGAAGACAGGCTTATTTAGAGTAATCCACAATTTACTACAAAATTCTGTCTTACATGTGACAAACCTAGATTGTAGTTTATGATATTCTATCCGACAGGGTGTGGGTCATAGCCACTCTACTCCACAAATAGTTTCTTAATAATCTTTATATTTTCATAGCCACTTTCTAAGGTATTTCGGATAGAGACATGTAGTAATTGGGAATGTTGGACAGCGTGGCTTTGAGCCTTCTACCTTAAAAGTGTAACATGATGACCATGATGATAACCTTCTTTCTATTTATTTAATAATGGTCTTTTAGAAAGAGAAGGATTTGGAGTTTCCATTTAAGGGTAATCCCACGTGCATACTTAGCCATTAGCCTTTCTTACAACCATATTTGCCAGCAAAGTCTTTGATATTTTTTGTTGTAATGTTCATGCCGATAATCTTTATTTTCTGAAGGTTGATGTTTTGTCTTCAGAATCTTTTGAAGAATTTTGCCATCTCATACATATTTTTGATGGAGGAGACATCTGTCACATCAGAGAAGTGGATTGTGTCATCTGCAAACAAAAGGTGATATATACCTAAGCCTTTGTTTCCAACTTGAAAGTCCTTTATCTGCCCTTCTTATTTAGCCTTGGTGAGTAAGTAACTAAGGCAATCCATTACCATTATGAAAAGAAAAAGAGATGGTGGATCCGCTTGTCAAAGAACCCAAGTAGCATAGATTTTTCCTCTTGGTCTTCCATTAATGATGATGGAGAAGTTTGTGAATGAGATGCAACCTTTTATCCACCCTCACCATTTTGCGCCAAAAACTTTTGCTACAAGAATGTTCGAGGAAAGTCCAATTGACCATGTCGAAGGCTTTTTCCAAGTCAAGTTTGATGAATACACTTATTTGTTTCCTTTTTTTTTTTTTTTTTGCCACGAGGGATTTATCAAGGATCTGATGTCCAACTACAAATGTTGTTTGTTTAGTAATCGTCAATAGGATAACCCTTTTGAGGAGTTCTGATAGCACCCTTGCTATAATTTTGTATAGTTCGGTCGTAAGACTTATGGGGCAAAAAGTCAACAACAACATGAGCATCCATTTTCTTTGAAATCAAACATATGTATGTTTCATTTATGTTTCCCTTGATAATTCCAATAAGAAAAAGTCTTGGAACACTCTCATGATATCTGCCTCGCAATGTTTCAACACCTCTTTTAAAATTTTGAGGTAAAACCATCCGGTCCCGGAGTTTTCTTCCGAGCCCAAGAGCTTTACCGCCTTCCCTACCTCTTCTTCGGTGAAAGCAACCTCCCATTGTTGATCAACTAGGATCAAATCAAGATCGTGGGAAAATTCGATAGGGGCATCGTCCTTTGTATATAAAGATGTGTAAAAGGACAAACTCTTAGCAATTCCATCTTGGTTAACTAAACTTCTACCTTATGCCGATAGAATTTCCATGATGGTACTCTTTCGTTTTTTTAAGGCCATGATGCAATGGAAGAATCTAAAGTTTATGTCGTCCTCCTTGAACCAATCGATTTTTACATTTTTGTCTCCAAGATTTCTCTTTCTTTGTTGCCAACGAGATAAGCTCAGCTTTCATGAGCTTTTTATGCGTGTGTTGAACTAATATGATAGAGTTGGTTTCCTCCATTTGATCAAGTCTAGCAATTTATGTAAGGTGTTGTCTTTTTTTTTTTTTTTTTTTTTTTTTTTTTTTTTTTTTTTTTTTTTTTTTTTNGTGATAATACAACTGAAAACCTCCTTATTCCATTTCTCGATGACTTCTTTTAGTCTTTTGAGTTTGTTAATAAATCCATGTCCTGACCTTTCACGATGAGGCATGTTTTTCCACTAGTATTCTGCAACTGGCAAAAAAATTTAGTGCGGTCTAGCCACATATTCTCAAAATGAAAGGGTATGGGGCCCAATTAAAGCAACCCATGGAAAGGCACCAACATTAATGAATTTTTTTAGAAGACCGTTGATAGCCATAAATCTGCCAATGAGTGTCAAAGTAGATGAGAATTTGTTGTTTGACCAACTATAAAGGCCATTGCCATGGGGAAGGTCAATGAGTTCGGCTTCTCTTATGAAGTTATTTAAATGTCTCATGCCTCTATGACTTCTCACCTAGATTTTTCATGTACCCACATGGAGATATTAAAGTCGCCGGGCAAAAGCCAGTTCTCTCTGCAGAGGCAAGTTAGGTCCTGTAATTCCTACCAGAATATGGGTCTTTCTTGGTATCTGCAGGGGGCATAGATCCTTGTTGTCCAAAAACTGTAACCGTCTACCATAGTAATATGTGTGGTTAGGGTTAAAGACCTTTGGCATTCGAAGATGGTCAGAGTTGGGTCATTCCACATCATTAAGATCCCCCCGATGTTCTGGAGGCATCCAAAGATGTCCAATCAATATGTTTAGCACTCCAAACGAATTTAACAACCCAATGATCAACAAAATTCAATTTTGTTTCTTAAATAATGATCATAGTGGGATTGCAATTGAGGAGGCGAGCAGGGCTCACTTTGCCAGTCTCCCAAGCCTTTGACATTCCAAGAGACCATTGTTGAGGGGAAGGAAAGAGATAATAGAAGTTACACAGGTATACTTGAAAAGTGGCAATTTGATAGCCTTTCCACTCAATATTGATGGGAGACACTTATCAGCCAATTTAGGATTTAGAGTAGCCCAAGAAATTTTAGAAATTTCCAATGGAAAGGAGAATAAAATGCATATGGGCATCATCTTGTTAGATGGAGTAATATTATCTATCCACTTGTCCAAAAAGGCCTTCGACTACATTCCATGTTAGACAAAAACAAAGCATTTCTTGCAAAATGATAATCACGATCCAACCAAGAAAAAAAAAATGCTATGTGGAGGAACTTAAAGAGAAAAGTAGGGGTCGACTTACTTAAATTGGGCTATGTTGTCAAAGGTCCTTGGAAAAACATTGTAAAACAACAAAGCCTTATTACCAATTGCATTGGTCACTAAGTTGGTGATAGAATCAATATACTTGTCTAGACCGATCCTTGGGTGACTAGCTTCCCCTTGGCTTCTCACTTACCCCCAAGGTTTCTCTCTGTAAAGAGGCCACGATTAAAGAAGTTCGGAACACCACCAATAGTTTTTGGGTCCTTAGACTTTGGAGGAACTTAAAGGATGTAGAGGCTTTAAAGTGGGCAGAACTCAACCTTGACCTTGACCCAATTATAATCACACAACTCGAGGATACTTAGAGATGGCCTCTAATTCTAATGGTCACTTCTCTACAAAACCATTTATTTTAGATATGGGAGATACCACTTGGCTTATGGAGACATCTTTGGCATATGGAAGGAGACCAAAGAAAAAAAAATTCCCATGGGAAATTTGGCACAGAGCCATCATCAACACCAAAGATGTCATTCAAAGGTGTATACCCTACTTGGCTTTATCACCTGTATGGTGTTCTTTGTGTAAGGCTGATGATGAATCCCGAACCATATCCTTATTCAGTGTTCATTTGCACGGAAGTTTGGACAAAAACTTGTGATTCCTTTGGATGGTATTTGGCTATTCCTAGAGACATATAGGATCTTCTCATCGTTGTTCTGTTGGGGCATCCTTTCATGAATGCCAAGGCTTTGTTATGGTATTACTCAGTCCTTCTTTTGGGTTCTTTCAAAAGAAAGAAACCAATGAGTTTCTTTTTTGGAAAAAGAGTAATCCTTTGAAGTGTACTCTGGTCTTGTCATCTATTATGCTATTTCTTGGTGTATAATGACTAATCTCTTTGCTTCATACGCTTATGCTTCTGTGATGACCAATTGGGAAAGCTTTTTGTAACCTTCATGGATTATCCATCCTTTTTGTAAGTTCCACACATCAATGAAATTGTTTCTAATAAAAAAGAAGCTGCACAAATGAAATTTCTATTGATAATATTAACTGGGGCGTATGTTTCACCCTTTTCACTAAGTTCTATCACAGGTCCATCCGGGCAAATCACTTTATATGATCCTATGTCTTCACTATTCACTCACTTTCTCAGCTTCCTCTTCAATAAACAGTTGTGCCATAATTTTTTTCCTACAATATGAGATTGGATCTCAAGAAAGGCGCCATGAACTTCTTAAAGATATCCACAAATTTCTTCTCTGAACCTCATCGTCGGAAGATATAAAAGTTTCATCTATTCACTTAAGAAACTTCTGCAATGAAGTTTATTCTTTCAAAAGACACCACTCTATGGAACAAAGTTGAGTTCTCATCGCCCACTATTAACTATCTAAGTTCGCGCTTCGAAGAGATTCCATACAATCAAAATCTTCCGGTGGAAAATATATCAATACAATCTAAACGTTCACAAAGCATCCCATAGCCATACTAATCCAGATTCTCATTTCCGACGAGGCAAAAAGAACACCGAAAATACAATCAAAAGACTATAAATTCAGAAACAAAATCGTCGTTTTAACCAAGTGTGTTTATTTCAATCATCAAACTAAGAACATTGCCAAAACCCAACAAACCCTAATGCTGTTTAACTCTGAAATTAATGACATACACCCCAAATACAAGACAGAAAAACGATGCTTGGGGATTAAAAGAAAAGAAAACAAAAACAGAAAAAGAGAGAGAAGGAGACCTGATAACTTCGTTATCTCTCTCGACTTCGCTGACTTCTGCGAAGAAGCTCTTGAGAAGCAAGTCCTCCTCGGCAGTGGAGGTGGACTTATTGGCCTCACCCATAAAAAGTTGGGTCCTGTTTCAGTTTCACTCGAGTCGGAGAGTCCAAATTGATCCTCTATTTGCCGGAAACTGAAGTTATCCGATCAAACACCCGGCTGAAGCATACCTGAGAAAAAGCTGTGCCGTTGAAGAAGGGGGAAGGGATCGATTGTGAAAATTTCGGAAGATCCGATACCCGAAATCACGATCAAACCGGTTCAGACAATTTAGGGTTAAAGAACATAAGGATTAGAAACAATAGATATGTCCACTTTCTATTTCAATTTTTTCGAGAATTTTTTCTCATTGTGTATATATAATTAAAATATTGGTTTCAAATAAATCTTTAATTAATAATCATTATCTAATATAATTTCTTCTTAAAAAATTAAAAATATTTTAATAAACTTGATAATATATCTTAAACAAAAATATAATATAATATATTCAATTTCAATATATATTTAAAAAATTAAACAAACTTAAAATTTATAAATGTTTCTTTTTTAAATAGCAAGTATTGTTCTCTTTGGGCTTTTGCTTTCGGGGTTCCTCTTAAGATTTTAAAACGCGTTTGCTAGGGAAGATTTCAACGCCTTTATAAAATATGTTTTGTTCTCCTCTCCAGCCTATATGGGACATCACAATGCCGCACCACCAGAAGTACGAGCCACTAGAAAATCAAGCTATTATAGCGAGCGGCCAGAGCTGCAGGGAGTTGAGGAACAAAACTGTAGATAAGATCGAAGAAGAGGCTAGACTCTCGATATAAAATGGTTATTCTTCACAATTGGTACTTGTGATGGAGCAGAATCATGACAATGAGGATCTCAAGACGTAGCAACACCAATAATACAAGGAGGACGTACCCTTTCAAGACTTCATTGTTCCACCTCATTTATCATAATAATCCTTTTTTGACAAAGTCGAGACTTTTGAGCTCTCATTAACTTCTTTTCTCTCCGGTTGAAAAGGTCTTCTCAATTACTCGAGAAATTATTCAAAAGGATCGATACAATCTGACTTACAATTTTATAACACGATATTGTTTTTAGAAAACACGTAGATTCGGGATCCAATGGCTAGTTAGAAATGTAAGCCTATGTTCGATATAAATATTTCAAATTGTGAAATCGTTATCAATAAATTTGGGCAAATTATTCAATGAGACTATCACTACTTCTTAATAACCGTTAGATGCAAATCTAAAAATACGTTTGTCCTATAATCATCATTAAATACAAAAAAAACGAAGCACGTTGACAATTTCTATCCTCCACCGGTCAACTACATTTTTTTCGGTTCGGTTGACTCGAATTTAAGAGGGTAAACTCCCCAACCTCCTTCAGTCACATCTCCATCGCATTATAAAACCCTCATAGCCCATGGCAGCTTCAAGCTCACAAAACAGCAACCTTTGTTGAGAGGTTCATCCATGGCGGTCGAGGTTCCTTCAGACTTTCTATGCCCGATATCTCTACAAATCATGCGAGACCCGGTGATAATCTCGACAGGAATCACGTACGATAGAGAGAGCATAGAGAAATGGCTGTCATCCTACAAAAACCGACATGTCGTCATCCCGAGCTGCCCCGTGACAAAGCAACCACTGAGCGAGTTGGATTTGACGCCGAACCATACGCTCCGTCGACTGATTCGAGGGTGGTGCAGTCTCAACGCGGGCGACGGGGTGGAGCCGATCCCAACCCCTAAAGGGGAGGTTGATAGAGGGCAGGTTGTTAAGCTTGTTAAAGAGACAATGAGATGTGGGAGCTCAATTCTTCATAAGGGTGTGGAAACCTCTCCAACACATTTTAAAGACTTAGAGGGAAAGTCGGAAAGGAAAAACCCAAAAAAGATACTATGTCTAGTACGTAAGTTGAGTGGTTAGATTATTTATTCAAATTTTTATTTTTTTTTTGTTATTTATTTATTTTTAAACATTTAGTTAAACTCTTCTAATTTAAATATATATTTTTTAAAAATTACTTTTTAAATATTTAAAAATTATTTTTAAGAGTTAATCGGGAACAAATAAATAATAATAATATTAATAAAATTAAATAAATGCATGTGTATATAAAAAAACATGTTAAAATATCATAACTAACTAGCCCAATAGAGTTAAGTCAACCATTGTTTGAGAGACTATATTTACGTTAAGAAAATAATTTAGGATTTTAGGAAAATGATTTAGGAATTTTAGAAATAAATTTAGATAAATGATTTAGATATTAAAAACGTTCAAAATTTGAAATTGATTACTTATATAAATACCCCTTCACCCTACTTAATTTATATCCCAATAAATTCCAAGCATATTCTACCCAAGTGTTTCTTACAGAAAGTTGTGTTTAACAAAATATGTATATTTTAAAATTAATAATAAATTCAGGTTAATTTAGTCAATTAAATTTAGTTTTAGGAGAACTCACGAACCATTCAAACGTTTATTTGAACCCAACTCAATTCAAACAAGTTGATATCCTAACCAACTCGTGCGACGATTTGAGTTGATTGAGTTTTTCAAGTTATCGATTTTTTTCAGCATCCTTATAGAAAATTGGTATGTGAATTGATTTTCAAATGATTTCATACAAAATTACTTTCGAATTTGAAACTCGTTCTTATTATTTATCGTCGGTGATAATGTAGGAAGTCACATAAACAATAATGATGAATCCATGATAGAAGAAGCCATAGAAATCCTTTCAAACACCAACTCACCCACCACTCTCCTCAAACACCTCCTAACCCAAAACCCTAATCTCCATAATCACCATAACCAAATCCTCCATCTCACGCGCCGCCGCCATAACCTTCCTCAGCTCCCTCTACACCATTTCCGACCAAACCCACAAAACCTTCACACAAGACACTCTCTTCATCCACCTCACACGAGCCTTATCCGACCAAATTGCCACCAACCCATCTCTCCAAATCCTCCTCCACTTGGCCCCACATGGCCGGAACCGCTTCAAAGCCGTCAAACACGGCGCCGTTTTCCACCTCATCCAGCTGCTTTTAAGCTCCTCTATTCCACGTGAGTGTGAGCTGACCATGGCCACCTTGGACCGCCTTTGTGAATGAGGGACGAGTTGAGCTGCTCCGACACGGTGGCGGGGTTGCCGTGGTGGCTAAGAAGATTCTCAGAGTGTCGAATTTGACGAACGAGAAGGCGGTGAGGATTTTGTACAACGTTTGTAAGAACAACGTTGGGAATTTTGGAGTTTTTGAGGAGATGGTGGAGGTTGGGGCTGTGGGAAAGCTTTGTGCTGTGATTGAAGTTGGTGGGAGCTTGAAGATGATAGAGAGGGTCAAGGTGATTCTTCATTTGATTCAACGTGCTTTCGACGGTTCTACTAAATGTGTTATCGTAGTCCATCCCAGATTTGATCGAGTTTGAATGTTTAAAAATATGGACCTACGTACTTGAATTACTAATTATGTTTTTTTTTTAAAAAAGTTGTTTTCCTTTTGGGCCATGGACTAAGTTTTTGAGTTTTCTTTTAAGCCCAATTTGTATCAACAAAATCATAAAATAGCTACTCGTGATTGACTCATCAATATTTCTAATATCGCGGGCTAATAATAACTTCATCCGAGGTATACAAGTCACAACTAATAAGTCACGCTATTGGAACTTCATATACAACATTTTCAATTTCATCAAAATTCGAATTTTAATTTGGAAGTTTTCGAGGTTTATTCGTTTACGATCATCCACTTTTAAAATGTTTGGTTGTGAACCGATTTGGGTTAGGTTCGTATACCCAAGTCGACTTGTAACGACCCAGATCCACCCACTTTTAAAATATTTGGTTGTGAACCCATTTGGGTACCCGAGTCGACTTGTAACGACCCAGATCCACCAATTTTTAAAATATTTGGTTGTGAACCGATTTGGGTTAGGTTCGTATACCCGAGTCGACTTGTAACGACCCAGATCCACCGTTAGGTGATATTGTCCTCTTTGGGCTTTCCCTTTTAAGTTTCTCCTTTAAGGCTTTAAAGCGCGTTTGTTAGGGAAAAGTTTTTACACTCTTATAAAGGGTATTTTGTTCTTCTCCCCAACTAATGTGGGACATCACACGACTAAATGTTATTTATACTGAAAGTGAATATTAGTACAATATTCAATGTTTGGCTTTAATATCATTTGTAATGACTTAAACCCATTACTAGCAGATATTGTCATCTTTTAACTTTTCGTTTCGGGTTTCTCTTCAAGGTTTTTAAAACAGTACGGAGAGATTTTCACACCGAATGCTTCGTTCTCTTCTCCAAACGACATGAGATCTCATAACTTGTCTGTGCATACTTATTCTTTTATTTTATTAAATCTTAACAATAATTTTATGATAAGAATTACGCTGTTACGTAATTAATTTATAGACTAAATTATTATAAAATATAAAATACAAAGATTAAATATTCTTATGAAATAATAATATATTATTACTTTACATGGAAGGTGTGACATAAAGTCTTATGAAATAAGCCAAAATAATAATAATAATAATAATAATAAAAGAAATTTCTTATAAAAGTGATCACAATTATGATACAACATTTTCTATAAAGGTTAATTACGTAAGGTATCTCTTTTAAAAGTTGCCTTTTAGCATTGATAAAGTTTAATACTAATTAATTTGCATATAATCACGACAAATAGTTAATAATAGAACGAGTATTTCAAAACATGTCGTAAGTGATCTTATCATTAGAATCGAAAAGTACAAACACGTACAACTATGGTTTCATGTTTATAGCTTCAAATTTCATTCTCAAGTCGGTTTCGATACATAAAACTTCTCTATACACGTCTCGTACACATGCACGTGAACCCATTAAGTGGATACCTTTTTCATATGATGATGCACGACATACATTATTTACGAGACTAATTGTGAGGTTCACATCGGTTGATGAGGAGAACAAAACATTATTTATAAGAGTGAATACTTCTCCTTAGCATACGCATTTTTAAAACTCGAAAAGAAAAGTTTAAAGAGGATAATATTTGCTGGCTATGGAGTTGGATCGTTACACTGACATACATTTTATAAAAGAATACTTATATAAGTGGATTCATGAATCAAAACAAAGTTGTTCGAGAAAATAATAATAAAATATGTAATGGTTTATAAATAAAGTAAAGTTATAAATTAAATTATTTTTTAAAAAGCTTTGGAATTATGAATATGATGCTACGCATGGTATAAATGGAGAATTACAGATGTCAGCAAGCAATAAATCTTAAATATCACTGTCTTTTTTTTTTTTTTTTCTAAAAAAAAATTAAATAATTAAATTTCCAATTATTTTTATTTTTTAAATTTATTGTGTGATTTTTCTACTTTGGGATGATATCAACTTTTTAAGCTAAAGTTAGAGACAAAGTGATTCTCAAATGAGTGGGTATCATCCCTAAGTTGGATTCTTGCTCTTTTTATCTCCAAAAATTTCACGTTTTTATTTTTTATTTTTAAACTATATCGTGTTATGGGTAAAATTTTCAATTTAGCCAATGCATGGTAACCGGTATTATCCCAAATAACTCTGTATTATGTAGGAGACAACATGGTGAGTGTTGACCTACTCGTCATCCATGGGGTTAGCTGGCAAACCCATCCCACAGGCAATGAACACGGATCCATTGGTTTCCTGCATGATCAACACGAATCCTTAGTGCAGGGTAACCCTAACTACTCCCATGAGCTATGCCTAACCACAGGATAAGTCCACTATTTAGTCACACATCCCTAACTAACCTCATGTTTAGTGTCACAGTGTACTAGAGTGGTGAGGGAAGTGAAAGCCCCTCAGACACTTTTGTTTTCCACGGTTTCTGTGGTGGTTTTTTAGGTCTTTTGGGTGATTTGATGATTTTGATAAGTTTTCACGTTTCCTGGCTTCTTTCTCAATTTTGACTCCTCGAGTCTGGATCAATCAAGAGCACTAGGGGTCTTACTCTCTAATCATCACGAGCTTACACATGCGAGGAGGTTCTGCACGCATTGTGGGTGGATAGGCACGTTCTCAGCTTGCCACGTATCAAATTCTGATTCATCAATGCATCTCCCACGGTGAGAGTTCAAACCTTAAGCGCACTTGATTTTCCACAAATTACCTGTTTGTTCAGCCGCGCACCATCACCCAGTGCTTGACACGTGTCACCAACTTCTTTAGTCGCGTACCACTTATCATTATTTGACATGTGACATCTACACATTGGTTCAATTCTTCGTTTTTACATATTCATCCCATTTTTCATAGATTCAACCTATTTTCTTATGATTTTCATAACTTTTCCTACGTATCTCGAATCAACTTAGTTTCTCAATAACAAAATACTTAAAAGTTTAGAACTTAATTCCAAGTGAACTCTCACATAAAATCAAGAACTTAGATACATACTTCCGATCTTCCTTGCTTCTTGATAGAATTGAGTGATTCAGAAGTCTAAAATGGATGAAATTAACCTACTGAGCATTTATTGTGAAGAAGTTTTGACTAAATTTCGACCCCAAACTGTATCTTACTTTTCTCTCTCGAAAAACCCTAAAACGAGTTACAATTATTTGGGAAAAACATCCTTAAAACTGGTTACTTATCGAGGAATCCTATGAAATGGAATCTTGTTATTGCAACCAAGTGTTGGAAAAGAAGAAAACCACTCAATGAGCCTACTTTACCAAAGCATCTCTTCTCCCCTTCCCTACCAAATCACCAAATCCATTTGGAGAGTAACACTACGCTTCCAAAGTTTACAAGGCCAACAACACCACCATTGTTAGGAGGAACCAAATGATACTCAATTGATAAGATTCTCCTCTAAATTTTTAAAACACGCCAGTCCAAGTCCACTACCGCTAGTCGATATTGTCTTCTTTGGACTTTCTCTTTCGAGTTTCCTCTTAAAGCGTGTTTTGTTCCCTTCTCCAACCAATGTGGGATCTCACAATCCACCCTCTACTGTTTCCCTCTTCAACCAATGTGAATCTCATAATCCACCTCCTTTGAGGTCAGCGTTTTTGCTGGCACACTACTCGGTATAAAATATAATTGTAACGTCCCATTTCTAGGATTCAGAGTATGGATTCAACACCCGATATTATCTGCTTGTCGCTTCAAAGAGTAAAAACTACTACGACACCCGAGTAAAGGAGTGACATATGAATGAACCAATACCAAATTCAAATAAGAGTAATCTTGAAAATAGAGCGACTAAAAAACACTTAAAAGAAATAAAAGTCATTACCTATACCAGCAAGGTGCACAATCTTAGGAACTCAATGGTTAAGTGTGTTCCATTTGGAGAAATTCTATATCGGATAACCTCTTAGGAATTTTCTAGGATACACGAGAATGTGCACAAGCCATGCTAGAAAGACTCGTGTTAGTATATGGGTATAGTTTTTACTCTTAAGAAGCGAAGAGTAAGTAATGTGACCATGTTGTAGAGGATGTAGGAGAATGTCAGGGTAATCAAGTCCCAAATCTTGGGCATGAGTCGTTACAACTAGGTAACATGACTATGGTGCAGAGAGGATGTAGGGAAATGCTAGGGTCATCAAGTCCCGAATCTTGGGCATGAATCGTTACAATTACTATCCCTACAAACCACCCACATGAAAATCCCTTAATATAAAACGAGTGTCACACCAACTTTGTTTATTTTTTAATCAAATCCCTTGTTCTAAACAAACGCACCTAAAGTAAACCGACCACATCGTTCAAAACTATTATATTTCATAAATACTTTATAAATTGCTTTAGAATTTTAATTTATGTAAAGTTGGATTACCCTATAACCTCCAAGTCAAATAATCTCAAAATTATTTAATCTCCAAAAGAATAAGAACCACCGACCTTCCTATACTAAGCTTAATGATTTTCAACTTTAATTAAATTCAAATCATACTTTAGATTAATTAATATAAAGTTTCATAGCATAACTTGACCATATAATTATTAATTAATTATCCACACAATTCCCTTCACAAAAATACTTTATAATTGGCTTAATTAACAAAATTCTCTCCCTTAGATTATTTTATTTTCTAAACAATTTTATTAATTATGAATTTTAAACAATAAAATGATACCAACTCTAAAGCTTAGACTAAATTAATTTAATTTAATTATAAAGTTAGGGTTTCATTTTAGCATTTGAATTGATTAAAGTAAACACTAATTAAAAGAATGGCTGTGGGGAAATTTATGATTAATTTTAATTATTAATTTAGTCAATGGTCAAAGAACAACTTTTGACTTTTTCTTTTGACCTTACTTTTTTTTTTTTTGTTTTTTTTTTAATAATGATGTAAAATATAATATTCTTGTAAAGTTTTTAAAAAGTTCATGTTATATATTTATTTAATTAATTATGTTTAGTTAATGTTATGGAGAGTCATATATGTTTAGTTAATGAAATTTCTTGAATGGTCAAACATTTTAAATTCACGAACAAAAAAACAAGAACTAGTAGTATATGTCGATGAATCAGAGACATATCTAAATGAGAACGACTATAAGGATAGAATGACTAAGAAACATTTAAAAGAATTGAAAGTTGATCTATACTAACAATGTGCATCTTCTTTTTCAGTGACTTAATTATAGAAACTTCATTTTTATGTTGGGTGACCTCTTGGGAATTTTTCTGAGATGCATGTGAGTGAGGACAAAACATGTTGGAAAGACTCGTGTTGGTCAGCGAGGATAATCTTTACTCTTAAGAAGCAAGGAGTAGGTAACGTAACCATCTCACGGGAGAATACCGAGGTCATCATGTATCGATATTCCTATTTACATTTTTCCTTATAGTTGCATAATATCGATAATTAAGGAGAAAATCGTGGCGGATTAGGGTTTGTATTTTTTCATCAACTATTAACATGTTACTCGTTCTAATCACCAGAAGACGTTGTATTGATAGCAGAGGAATCAAGTCAACATGGTTTTTAGCGATATAAATTGTATTAGAGCGATGATGATGATGATGATGATGGATCGATATCGTAAAGGGGTAGTGAATATAGGTGGACAAATGGTAAGTGGACAAAGAAGTGTAGGGTAAATGAGGAAATTAAGAGAACCATCTAAAAGAGAACAAAACAAAGGGAAGTGGGAGAGTGGCTAATAAGGAGGTTTTGATGAGCATTTTTATAGCCTTTGAATGTCATGTCCTTATTGGAAGACAAACAGCATCTCCCATATGTTTTTTTTTTTTTTTTATATATATATAATATGTTACTTACACGTGTTGACCTTTTTGTCCCACACGTGTACCCTACAAGAATCTACTTTCTTGTTTCTCACAAGCTAATGATGTTGGATTATGTTTTAAAATCATCCTAAATTCTTAACTATGTTTGGAAAAATTAATGGTATTTTGTAATGTCATGAGTTCATGCTTTTCGAGAACGTTGAGATTCTTTGCCATACTCGATCGTTATACTAAATGTGAATGAACAAAATAAAAACTTGCGAGAAAAATGTATTCGATTATTTTTGTGAGAATTTATGTTATGTTGTGAAATAATAAGACACCATCGTGTCACTTGATATTAAACGTTAAACTAGATGTCACTTGATGTAAAAAGATGTGAGATCCTACATCGGTTGGAGAGAGAAACGAATCATTTTTTATAAGGGTGTGAAAACTTCTCTCTAACAGATACGTTTTAAAATCGTGAGGTTGATGACGATATGTAACGAGCTAAAGTGGACAATATCTGCTAGCGGTTGGCTCGGGCTGGTACAAAAGATATACTATCTAATTTGAAAATTTTTATTTGTATATAACTTGTATGAATGTGGTGTTTGTGCAAATCTAGTGGTCTTAGTAGGTGATTGCATTAGGTAGCACGTTGAGGCTCGATACACTGAAGAGAAGAATGTCTCAGAAGGAAAGTGTCGAGTTTTCTGTTAGAGAAGGAAAGTAGAACAACGAATCTTTACAAAAAGGAAATTGTATCTACACGACGAGTCTCATTGCGATCTTTTGGAATAAATCACGTTTCATGCATGTTAAATATGGTAGGAGGCGTCATTTAACTGTGTGAACGTTCAAGATGACATCATGATGCAAACCAAAAAGGGCTCGTTTAGTAGATGAAAACCTTATTATGTTGGTGCCCATTCGAGATTCAAATGTCAATTATCAAACAAATTAAACTCAGACATTCAACTTGACATAATCTAGTAGAAGCTGTTAGATGAACACGACTCTCCACAATGTTATGGATATTGTCCACTTCGAGCATAAGTTATCATGGCTTTGTTTTGGGCTTCCCCAAAAGACCTCATACCAATGGAGATACCATTTCTTGATTATAAACCCATGATCATTCCCTAAATCACTCGATGTGAGACTTTCATCCAACACCTCCCCTCGAACAAAGTACGTCTTCCCTTAATCGAGGCTCGACTCCTTTTCTTTTGGAGTCTTAGTCACTTTTTACTATACCTTCGAGGAGCCTCGACTCCTTTTCTTTTTGAAGTCATTTGTTCGACATTTGAAGATTCTATTGACATGACTAAGTTTAGGACATGACTCTGATATCATGTTAAATGAACACGACTTTCCATTGGTATGAGGCTTTTTAGGGAAGCCCATAGCAAAACCATGAAAGCTTACGCTCAAAGTGGACAATATCTTACGATTATGGAGAGTCGTGTTCATCTAATAGAATGACAAGATGACGTACATAGAGATGTACTACCACTTAACTAGGTGGAGGCGTGTAGTATCGAACGGATAGGAGCGTATTAGTATCAAGTAGTTGTAGTTACAACTTGTATTGATTCGAGGATGAAAATAATGCATTATCTAACCACCTCAACAATCTATTTTATGCCTTTTTATTTTTAAATAATAAAAAGAAAAGCACAAAATGGAAGACAAAAAGAAAATAAGAAAAGAAAAGGCAATTAAAAATATAAAAAAAATGTGGACGTGGGAGCTTAATTAATTATTTCCACATGAATTAGAATATTCTTTGTTGATTTATTTATTCATTTAAATTTTTGTCTCTTTCTCTCTCTCTCTCTACAAATGAAATGATGGGTTTGCTTCCTTCTTGAGCCATTGTCTTTTGAGTCTTATCTCTTAATACAAATATTATTTAATGTTTAAATTTTAATTATTTTCTCTTCTTTTTTTACCCTTTATTTTATAAAAAAAAAAAAATTACATTCTTCAATTTCATTTTTAAATTTAAATTTTTATGTCACTCTAACGGGAAGATAATTAATAAAATAAAATAAATTTTGTTCGTCCTAACATTTTGATTTTATTAAAAACTAAAATTTGAATAAATAACTTAAACAACTCGAACTAACCTAACTCCAAAAATTTATAATTTGAATTGATGAAAATTGTTTGAATTGAGCGAGAACTTTATTGTGTAAACTCGGTTGATTTATGAACTTCTTTTTGGTTAGGTTTATTTTTCCACTAGAAATTAGACATCACAGTAAATACATGAATGAATTAAGACCACTTCTGGATCTTAAGAACACTTAAAAAAAAATTAAAAGTTACTATGTGTACCGACAATGTGCACCTTTTTTAATGGCTCAATCATAGGAACTCTATAGTAAAACTGCTTTGCTTGGAACAATTTTATGTTGGTGATCTCCCGAGAATTTGTCTAGGATGCATTGAACGAACACAAACCATGCTAGAAGGACGTTATGTTGGTTTGTGAGAATAGTCTTCACTTTTATAAATAAAGAGTAAATAATGTGATCATGTCGCGAAAAATGTAGGGGAATATTGGGCAATTAGGTATCGAATCTGAATTTCAAATCCAAATCCGAATCCTGGACATGGGTCGTGTTATAATGGTATCAGAGTGGTAATTCACCCTATAAAATGTGGTTGAGGGACGAACGAATGTAAAACCGAATGGAAATATGATACTCGAGTAAAAGAAGAGATAAACTGAAGACAAAAAATAAATAAATGTGAATCAAACATATTTAAATTAAAAAGTAAAATGCACTAGACAAAGCGCCTAAAGGAGAACTTTAATTTATTATTATTTTTTTTTTACATTTTATTTCTAAAAAGAAAAAAAAAAACATTTGTACATTTTGACATCACACCTTTCTTTTTCTTTTTGTAATTATAAAGTTTTGATATTAAATAAAAATATCAATGGTATTTTAATTTTTTTTTTAAGAAAACGTGCGAAGTGGTCGAAAAATACAAACACGAGCTCAGAAGTTATTAGTATCATGTCTAAGCTGAACCAAATTTGAGTTGATTAAAAACGTTGAGTTAAAAACTATTTTTTTTATTATTAAAAATATTTTTATTAATTTTATTTTATTAAAAAGAAAAAGATAAAATGACGTAAAAATGTTTTATGTATTTGAAACCGCGCTCGTAAGATAATGTATAAATAATAAGTTAAAGAAATGAAATTGTTACTATAAAATAATGGTTTAGATCAAAGTACATAGTCTATGAATACCTTTATTCGAGGCCTTTCATCCTCTCCATTGGTCCTTCCCCTTTTTGCTTTTTTATTTTACTTTTAAATCCTCCTCTCAACGTCCCTTTTCTTTCTTCTTTCGTTTCGGGTAGGACCTAAAATCTTAAATTTGGATTTTGATTCTTTTATGTTCGGGATGTGTAAGTCTCGCTTATACTCATCGGTTTCATACATAAGTATATCAATTTTAGACACATTGTAACAGTCCAAGCACATCACTAGTAGATATTGTTCTCTTTATGCTTCCTCTCGAGGCTTTAAAATATGTATGTTAAGGGAATGTTTTCACACCCTTATAAATGATGTTTTGTTATACTCGATGCTTTAATGTTTATGGAGACCCGACATTTTTTTTATATATATAAGTCGTACAGATTAAACATTCATCTAATCAATCATATAACATTCCAACCGTAAGACTAGTTCACTACACAATCATATAAATCTTTTTCTTGCCTAAGACCAATCAACGAATCAATCAGTCATGGAGCTAAACACAATCATACAAAAGTTCGATTACTCATTCACAAAGAACTCTATAATAAAGCCTGTTTTAGTTTGCATCGGGCTTATTCGAACTTGACCGATCAAAAGTTAAGGCTTGTTTGAGCTCTATCGACCAAGATTGGATGTGAATTGGAATATGAGATCTACATCAGTTGGAGAGAGAAACGTAGTATTTATTCTTATTAGGGTATGAAAATCTCTCTTTAGAGGACGCGTAACAAGGGTTGTTACAGTTTTGTAAGCGGAGTCTAATTTCTATAATACTAATATAGCGTTATGACCCGTTGTTTATGATCCTCTCTTGCACGTAATAGAATAAAAGTATAAACACAAAATGATTTAAACCTAAAAGAATCATTGAAGAAATAAGAAAGTATAGAGAAGTGAGATCTCAAGCTTTCCAACATGAAAATATTCCAAAGATCTGATCACCCAATTTGGATCTGATGCAACCAACAACATCAACGTATACCTTATTTTTGTTGCATTCTTTGCCTTTTCCGTACAATTTAATTGGTACAAAATAATTTTACATTCTAATTTTTTCGTTACCGTAATAATAATAGTCTGCTTATTAACTAGGGGTATACACGACTACGGTTAAGTTTGAAAATTTTTTCAAACCGATTTAAAATTTGGAGTTAGATGGATTGGTGATTCGAGCAACCTGAATACAGTTCACAATCCAACACTTTATTTTCGGACTGGATTGTTTTTGTTTTAATTAATTTAAAAAAAATCTATTTATGCATGTGATCGGCTTCCGTCCTCTATCATCAGACAGTTAAGAGGCAATGGTTGAGGTGACGGTTCTTTTGTATGATTTAGATTTATGGCCTTGACTTTGAATGAGAATGGAGGAATGAATCTCTTTCAAATAGCAGGCCTACTGGATTCGTCTTGTTTTCTATTCTCCCGTCCTTTCCCCCTGGCTATCTCCTGAGGTAAGTAAGGACTATAGTCAGAGTCAGGGGCATACCGATGAGTTAATTGATGAGCTAAGACTGCTTAGACTTTTAGAATTTCTCCAAATGGGAGTGGTTTTTGAGGCAGAAGGGATGTCCTCGAGTAAGCCTGACTATTATATTAGGAATTAAAATCTCATAAACCTAAAATATCAAACATTTACGAGTACTAACAAATGTCAAATATTTTTAATCTTCCCTCTCAACAGGTACTAGGAAAAGAAAAGGAGAAAGAGATGAGTATGAAAATACTCAATAAGCAACATACGTATAGGTTCTCATTCACATCCAATTCTTAATATGTTGCTCTAGAAAGTCCCCGGCGTAGAGTCATTACTACATTTAACAGGGGCGACTATCACAAATCTTCTACCCATGTAGTCACTAGTCCATGTTCAGGACCAATTTACGGCATCACGACATTAGCCTTGATTAGTACCTACACTCTATTAGAAGCACTCAACTTGAGAACTAATCATGTAGCCTCAAATCTCTCACTGAGAAGGTTTACGAAGTTGTGACGTCATCCTTAACTTGTTTCTACACTCAATAAAAGTACTGTATAGTCTAAAATCTCTCTCTAAGTTCTATTATGGAGTTATGACAACACTAAAAGAAAATCGAGTATTTAATTTTTAGTTGTGGCTCAAGTTTTGAAAGTTGAGTTGGATTGTAAGCCTATACTCGGATTCTTTTGAGTTACCAATTAAAAATGCATAATCTCTGTAGAGGCAGCAAAAGACAAAGCCGGAGACAGAGTCTATTCATGGTGGCGTTAATGCGGGCCCTCTTCTCGATTCCCATGGCGGACTATAAATACCCACTTTCCTCTTCCCCTTTCGTGGCAACCTCATTGCATCATCTTCTTCTTCAATTCCCCTGCTTCCCTTCTCTGCAACTCTGCAGCTTCAGCGGTCTCTTTCTTCCGACCGCTGCCGGTTGCTGTAGTTGCTCTTCTAGAAACACTCACAAAAAACCCAACAAGACAAAACCAAATCATGTCGCCATTGAAGATCTTTCAAGCTTCCTGCGACGACAAAAAACAGGGCATCGTCGCTGTTCTGTCCTCCGACCCCGACCGCTCCAAATCCCAACCTTCTTCTCTCCGAAGAACACTCTCTGCTGACATGTCGTCCCATAAATGGATTTCCCAAATGAAAAATGTCGCTTCTTGTCAAGAATTTGGTCTCTGGGATTCAATTCAAGAAAGGGAGAAAAAGAAGAAGAAAACAGAGGAGGATAAAACAGAGGATAAAACAGACTCTGCTGATATTTGGGGCTCTGTCATCAAATCTCGTAAGGATTTTAATGCTAATCCTTATGTTCCTCCCCGGCCAATGGGTAAGTGTTTAAGTGAGAAAAGCCTCGAGATTTGTACTGAAAGTCTTGGATCGGAAACCGGCTCTGATGGGTTCTCGTCGTATCCATCATCGGAGAACGGAGATTCCGACGAGGAGGAGTTTGAAGTAGAGGATCAAGGAAAGCCGGTGAAGTATAGCTATAAAAAATCACCCCCCCGCCGGTCGTTTCCTCCACCGTTGCCGACACTCTCCGGCCCGGATGGGGAGTTAGTACGGATGCAGCCCCGCCGTGACAACGGCCGGTTGGTCCTCGAGGCCATGTCCGTGCCTTCACAGAGCACCTTCTCCGCCCAACGTCAAGATGGCCGCCTCGTTCTCACCCTCGTTAATCGCAAGCCCATTAACGAGGTAAATCACTTAATTAGCAAGCTAATCTTGATCAAATGCTGCATCAATTATGTAAACAGTCAATAAAGTTTAATCCTTTTGTTCATATTCTTAATCCAGATCAAAGAAGAACAGAAAAAGATTGAAAATTCATCACAATTACCAAGTGGGTTACTAAAATCCCACAGATTAGCATCAATGATGAACAGCAAATCGAGAGTTTTAGCCAACAGGAACCCATCACTCCCCCCACGCCCAAAGGCGGCAGCAGCAGCAGCTCAACCAATAACCCCCTGCGCCGCCCCGCCTACCGCAGCGTCGTTGAATGCCTACGAGTACTACTGGAGATCGAAGCCGAGCTCGAAAGCGGGGGCGGCGGCTGTGAACCCGCTCGGGCAGCAGGCGGCGGCGTTCAAGAATAGCAACAGAAAAGTTATGATATGCAAGAACAGAGTAGTGAATGAAGAAGAGCAAATGTTCGTGATGTCTCCAAAAGGGAGTTGTAAGGAAGTCCGGCGGACGGCGGTGGTTTGGGAGCCACGGTGCATTGCCACATCGTAAGTAGTTGATGATATTCATTTGGCGAAGGCTGTAAGCTAACTGTTGTAGCTGGGTGTGAATTGGGTTCTTAATTTAGTGTTAACTTACCTTTCCACTCTTTGGGGAATTGTGTTGAAAAGAATAAAAAGGTGATGAAAGAGAAAGAGTGAGAGATTATTACTTTTTATTTGAGAGAAATATTTACCCTTCATGAAGTTGAATAATATATATAGTTAAATTATTAATTTAGTTTTTGAATTTTGATCCATACCGAGACTCCGAACACGTACATATAGGTTAATATTATGAAGGAATAGGTTGAGCTAGATATTTGATGTGAGATCTCATCTCGGTTGGAGATGAAAACGAAACATTAGTTATAAAAGTGTGAAAACATCTTTCCAACATACACGTTTTAAAACTGTGAGGCTGATAGCGATACATAACGGGCTAAAGCGGACAATACTTACTACCGGTAGGTTTGGGGCGTTACAAATGATATCAGAACTAGACATTGGGTTGTGAGCCAATGAAGACTTTGAGTCCTAAAGATAGTAGATTGTAAGATCTCACATTGGTTGAAGAGGGGAACGAATCTCACATCGATTAAATAGGGGAATGAAACATTCCTTATAAGGGTGTGAAAACCGTGAAGCTAACGGCAATACATAACGAACCGTTGTGGGGTTGAACTTGAGGCGTTCATATGATACGAGAACACTCTAATTTAAGGTGCACGTATATAGTAGCTCACCACGAGTAAAGAAGATTATCAATCCTTAGTTCATCTGGTTCCTCATCTTTGGTCACTTTTCATTATCTGGATTGGAATATTTGTTAACATAAACAAATATCTTTTAAAACATCCAATAACATAGGCTAGCAATCATAAAAAGCTGAATAAATGCTCACGTCAAAAAAAATATCTCTATCAACTAAGGCACAAGATAGAAAGAATATATACTTTTTTTTAGTAATATAAAACTAATGGTGCATCTCTAATATGTGATCTTCAAACTTTCAAATAGGATTTAAATTGGCCGATACAATTTTAAGTTTGGACGGTTACAAATGGTATCACAGTCAGACACTCTGGAAGGTGTGCCAACGAGCATGTTGGCTCCCAAGGAAGGTTGATTTTAGGTCTCATTATCGAATAGAGAGGATAACAAAGCATTTCTTACAAGCGTATATAAACCTTTCTCTGACATACATGTTTTAAAACCATGAGGCTGATGACGATATGTAACGAACTGAACGAGACGATATCTGCTAATAGTAGGCTTTAACTGTTACAAATGGTATTAGAGCTAAACACCAGACAGTGTGATAACGAGGGCGTTGGCTCCCAAGGTGGATTGTTAGGTCCCATATTGGTTGGAGAGGAGAATGAAGCATTTCTCATCAGGGTGTAGATACCTTTTTCTAACAAACGCGTTTTAAAATCGTGAGACTAACGACGATATGTAACGAGCTGAAGGAGACGATATCTACTAGTGGTTGTTAGACGAACACGACTCTCCACAATGGTATGATATTGTCCACTTTGAGCATAAGCTCTCATGACTTTGTTTTGGGCTTCCCAAAAGGCCTCATTAAGCGGGGATGGCCTTTGTTCTTCTTTAGATCCCTTGTTTCACTCCGATAGTATCATAAATCGAGTCAATGCAGAGGAAATGAATGCATTTTCATACTATTAAGTAAGTGAAATAGATAAAACATAATCTGAATTATGCCAGATATATGAATGCATTTTCATACTATTAAGTAAGTGAAATAGATAAAACATAATCTGAATTATGCCAGATATATGAATGCATTTTCATACTATTAAGTAAGTGAAATAGATAAAACATAATCTGAATTATGCCAGATATATCACCTATTCTACTGGATCTTAAGTAAGTGAAATAGATAAAACATAATCTGAATTATGCCAGATATATCACCTATTCTACTGGATCTTACGGAGCCTGGTCATGCACGACATGGTCAAGTCTGATCATAGAAAAGATTCTCTTCCAGCGAACCAGCCTACCCTCTGTATGGAGCTTTCGCGGTGGTTGGAATAAAGACACATTTGGTTGTGAATCCCAATGTGACAGATAAAAAGACATATCCACACGGCCCAATCAATAGTTCAAGTCACACACTCCCATAATCCATTTTCTCTTCGAAGAATTCCTTTCAACTATTATTGAAAAATAACGAATAAAATTTCGTGGAGTTGAAGGGAAATATCCCAATACATGTCTTATTTTTCAATAAGACATATTTGCAGCAATGAAATACTCTTCTTCCTCCCCCGAGTAATCATAAATAACTAATTACAAATCTATGATTTCGATTCTCTATAAAGGACCAGAAATGCCTTGCTTACGTATCATTGGGAAGTGCATTAACATAAATACGGCAGTAAGAAGAGGTAATACAAAAGTGTGTAAACTATAAAAACGAGTCAAGGTAGATTGTCCCACACTAGCACTTCCGCGTAATAACTCTACCAAAGGCGACCCTATTACTGGAATAGCTTCCGGTACACCTGTTACAATTTTGACTGCCCAATAACCAATTTGGTCCCGAGGTAAGGAATAACCAGTTACACCAAAAGATGTGGTCAATACAGCCAGAATCACACTTGTACCCCAAGTCAATTCACGAGGTTTTTTAAATCCACTAGTAAGATACACGCGAAATACGTGCAGGATCATTATTAAGACCATCATACTTGCCGACCATCTATGAACTGATCGGATTAACCAACCAAAGTTAGCTTCCGTCATTATATATTGAACAGAAGCAAAAGCCTCAGTAACGGTCGGACGATAGTAAAAAGTCATAGCAAACCCCGTAGCTACTTGTACTAAAAAACAAGTAAGCGTAATTCCTCCTAGACAATAAAATATGTTGACGTGAGAAGGAGCGTATTTTCTAGTTATATCATCTGCAATTGCCTGAATTTCAAGACGTTTTTCTAACCAATCATATACTTTATTGAGATAGGGAAACCAAGGGGACCCCCCTCTGAGAACCGTATATGAGAACTTCGTCTTGTACGGCTCAAACAGAAACACCCAAATACCGCTCGTAACGAATATGTGTACTAAAAAGTTTCAAACTTTGTAATGCTATGATTCAATTTTTTCTATGAAGATACAAAAGAATCAAAATTCGAAAAGTCTTCTTTGTAGTTATAATGCCCAAATATCAAGTCGACTCATTCGTATTTATATTGATCATTAGGGGCCTCATGGAGAGTCGTGTTCGTTCTAACATGGTATCAGAGCCATGCTCTAAACTTAGCCGTGCTAATAGATTGGCAAATCCTCGAATGTCGAACAAAGGACTCCAAAAAGAAAAAAGGAGTCAAGCCTCCTCAAAGATACGAAGGCAGTAAAAAATGACTAAGACTCCAAAGGAGTTGAGCCTCGATTAAGGGGAGGCGTGTTTTGTTCGAGAGGAGGTGTTGGATGATGAAAGTCCCACATCGGCTAATTTAGGGAATGATCATGAATTTATAATCTAAGAATACACTCTCCATTGTTATGAGGCCTTTTGGGAAGCCCAAAGCAAAGTCATGAGAGTTTATGCTCAAAGTGAACAATATCATACCATTGTGGAGAGTCGTGTCAGTCTAATAGTGGTAAGCTTGGACTCTTGACACTCATGAAGGATGTTGTTACCTTTCACCATTCCATTTACAGTATACTAGATTAGATAGAAAGATAATAAAAATAGGGATTCGATGAGTGAGAGAGAGTACACACAAAATCTTAGCACCATCTTTGACTAAGTTGAAAGTGTCATGTCTTTCTATGAAATTGAATGGCTGTTGTTTTGGGTAAGAATTTAGAGAGCCAATAAAGCTTTGAAGTTGGGTCACTTCCGAAATGACTGACTGCCCTCTATTATGGGAGCATCATGATCCGCCATGGATACGCCTTTCCTCTTCACATTCAAATTCTCTTCCACTTTTCATCTTTTTTTACCCACCATACTCATCACTTGCTTGACGTAATTGGCGTACAAAGGGAGGATTTCTTCTTATTCACCGAGTGAAAGCAGCAATTCTACCTGCAACGCCAGTCGTGGTTGACCCATCATCATCTCGCGTCACGTCCCTCTCGGATTGGGAGGCCGAAGCACGATGAGGGGTTGCATTGGAAATATATATACACGAATTAGGTAAGAGTTATTTACTAATTACTAGGTGATTGATTCAAAAGAATAATAATAATGAAGTGAAGATATATGCTCCATTATTGAAGGACTTATTAAGGCTTGTGAGCTCTTGTAGCATCCAAGCCTTATTGAATTTGGGCTGGAATCAATTACTATTTGGGCTCAACGATCAAGAGTATTGGGTTGTGGCCCAAAAGAGAGCCCACATAGAGAGGTGAGGTAGGTCCATAATTGGAAGTTCTACCTTCGAAATAACTTGCTCTAGTTATGATCTATCGCCTTTATCCTCTCAAGATTCGAAATGCCCATGTAATGGTGGATTGTCTTTGGTCCGTTAGGTATCAATTTTAAAACGCATCTACTATGGAGAGGGTCTAGCCCTATTCTGACTAGTGTCTCGTACTGTCCAATGAGTGACTCTAGTACTATTTGTAACAAGTCTAAGACGACTACTAACAAATATTGTTAGCCCTACTCCAATCACTGTCTCGCACGTTTGGGGACTGACACTGGTATCATTTGTAATAGCCAAAACCCACCGCTATCAGATATTGTTAGCTCTACTCCTAATGCCTCACACCGTTCTGTGACCGACTCTAGTACCATTTGTAACAGCCAAAACCCACAGCTATCAAATATTATTAGCACTACTCCAACCAACGTCTCGCACCGTTCGATGACTGACTCTAGTATCATTTGTAACAACCCAAACTCACCATAGCAAATATTGTCCACTTTGACTCATTACATATCACCATCAACCTCACAATTTTTAAAACATGTCTACTAAAGAAAGGTTTCCATACCCTTATGAGGAATGTTTCATTCCTTTTATTCAACTGACGTGGAATCTCAAAGCTTGTAATTTTCACCTTGCCCAACTAAATCAAACGAAAACGGGCTCTATCACTTGAGCGAATAAGAGGAGAAAGAAAATGTTGAAGACAAAGTACAAGCAATGATCCTAAGGCAAAGAGTCGTATCTTGCTTGTAGCCTACAATATGTCCTTCATTTTGTATCATGCAATGCCTTTTCTAGGACATAAAAGTGAGGTAATCGAGTTATACAGAGCACTCATCAGTTCAAAAACAGAGTGTAGTGCAGCCATAAGAACCAACTTTTATATTTCTTTAATGGAACTCAAGCCATGGGGATGTGTAATGGAGTAAAGCGTTCTTGAGATAAACAAGAATTTCCATCCATTCAACAAAAAAGTACAAGAACTAACCTAACTTGGATCATCACTTCCCCAAGCTTCATCCCTCAACTTGTGGTGCCTTCTTCCAGTTTTCTTAGTCCTTTCAACGCGAAGGCAGTGGGGAAATCTGGAAACCTCAATCCTAATCCTTGAGCGATCAGCCGCCGGGCTGTTCTAACATCAGTCTTTGGCCTCAGCTTTGCAGGCTCCAGATCTGACATTACCACAGTAAACCAAAACCAAAAATGGAACATTACCTCTTTTTTCAATATAAGGATAAAAGGGAAGATCTTATGAACGCTAGCAAATTCAAGGAGCAGCTCATACCACTCGGTGAAATTGAGCTCAAAAGAGTATCATTCTCATCAAGTATGCGTGCAGTGAAAGGAGATCTAATACGATTCAGAGCCTCGAGTGCTGCATCAAAAAATCAAGATAGTTATCAATGCATGAAACAACTTCATCAACATTACCTAGAGACATAAACTGTGCCGAAAATTCTAAACTATTTACCAGCTGATGGTGTCTGAAAAACTACAACTACGACTGACTCATTGACCCAGCGAAGGAGAACTCCAGAATTCATGCACCTCCCAAGTAGCCTTTCAAGTTCTATTGTTCTGGTACTCGGTGGAAGGTCAGCTAGGACAAGAACATGTCGAGTACCGTAGTGTTCTGGATTCACACAAACAAAAAAGGCTTAGCTCTTGTGTGATAATTATGACTTCATGTCCACAAACATCAATATAAAACACATTCTATCATAACAACGAAGAATTTCCTTCTATCATATTTGAAAAATGTGACATACTTAACACTCGAGGGGCATCTTTCGCCTGCAATACTTGAGGAAATACTTGAGGAGAATCTTCCCCCTGCAATACTTGAGGAGAATCTTCCCCCTTCAATACTTGAGGGGCATGTTCCCCCTTCAATACTTGAGGGGCATGTTCCCCCTTCAACACTTGAGGGGCATGTTCCCCCTGCAACACTTGAGGAGCGTCTTCCCCCTGCAATACTTGAGGAGCGTTTTCCGCCTCCAATACTTGAGGAGTGTTTTCCGCCTCCAATACTTTAGGAGCGTTTTCCGCCTCCAATACTTTAGGAGTGTCTTCCCCCTTCAATACTTGAGGAGCGTTTTCCACCTCCAATACTTGAGGAGCGTTTTCCGCCTCCAATACTTGAGAAGCATCTTTGCTATTTGTATCATTGATGATAGTTGAAGAATCAGATAGCTTATCACTGCACGGTTCACACTTCCTCCATACAAATTTCCCCTTCCCATATTGTCTAGTGGTTCGGTATTTTGTCTCCTTGCCTCGAAATTCTGCTAGATACTGTTGTTCACGTTTCCTCCTTACAAAATCACATGGTAGGCGATCTGTACGAGTTTCCCAATCTGTGGAATTGTAGCAACCACTTATGCTAAATCAATCATATTCTCATTGTAATAATCCCACAATCCACAGAAAGACACTCTTTCTAAATGAATGCACATACACAAACGATCTTTGTGCTTTTTTAAGACAGACTAGACATGACAGTGCAATCTTTAGGTGTTACAATCATAGATGCTACTTCAAGAAAGTTGTCTTTAGGCCATATAACTGAGGCAAGTATGCCCTATCTAAACAAGAAGGTCTCTTAGGTCAAGAAACATACAAAATTGTAGAGCTACAACCTAGGAATTCTCAACATGGAGTAATTCATTTTAAAAAACAAGACTCCCAAAGCCTCGCAAGGAAACAAAGAGAGCGTTTAAGGATAAATTGTGCCATAAGTTAACCCACCCAAGTAGACATGAAACTACAATGAAATATAGAGCAATTTCCATCAAATGTAAGTTGAAGGCAACGTAAATGTACCTTCATCATCATCATCCCAAGACCCAATATAGGATTGAGCACGGTTTGTACTTTCTCTAATATGATCCAAATTACCTTCACAAGAAAAACGTATATCATTCCAACTAAATATTAGCAAACGAAGGAAAGTTTTCAAGAAAAAAAAAAAGGTGCACAATAATTCAACGACCCATCACAGGGCATTATCTCGAGTTTCTTCTCGCTATGATCCCAAAATCCATTCACAGCGTAACTAATCTCATTAAGATTTTGAACTGGTATGAACAAACTAGCTGTTAAGAGATATGAACGCAAATTCCTAATATAGCCGTCGAGTTTATCCAGTGAACTAAACACAATAACTCCATTGATTTTAAATGAACAAAGACGAGAAAATTTCACCAGTTTGAACGGATGCTTCATCGACTGAATCACTTGAGGGCGAAGGTCGATCATCTTCCACAATCTTGGCATCCCTAAAAGATAAAAAGAGAAAAACAAAATCAGCTAAAATCGAATTCAAACCTATTCGCTCCAATCAAGAAACTCCATCGGAAGAATGAATCAAAGCATAGCTTAAAGAATCGGAACTACAAAATCTTGAAAGCTAATTTTACCCAACGGAAGAAGAGACTTGGGATTTCGAAGCCTTAGGCTCAATGTCGTCGACTAGGAACACAGGGCTAATAGAAGCGTAGAGACTGGACAAGTGGGAGAGAGCGATGGCCAATCGGAGAACTCGATCACTGAGGTCTGTGGTATGGAGGTAGCGAATGACCGATTGAATAAGAGAAATAGCAGCATAAGTGTCTCCGGAAGCGACGAGGTCATCCGATATCTCACGCCAGTCGTGAATCCGCCGTTGCATCTCTTCCTCTATCTCCTTCGCTTCAATTGATTCCATTGATGAAGAAGATGAGAGTTCAGATTCTCAGCGAAAACAGCGCAGAAATGTTACAAAATTCAAAAAAAAAAAAAAAAAAAAAAAAAAAAAAAAAAAAAAAAAAAAAATCACTCACGGCGGCAATNCGAGCTCCGTTTCTCCCCTTCCTTATATAGTTTTTTCCACGTGTACAGTGAAGATGAGTTTTAACTACCATTAATATCCGCCATCAGCTATGATAAATTATATAAATCCAAATAATTATCCAAAATCTTTTAATTAAATTCCGGTTTTTTTATTTTTTATTTTTTATTTTTTTTTGTTCGATATTCAAAGAATAAAAATTAAATATCATTTTATTCCATATATTTCTAAATATCTAAATTTAGTTATATACTTTTAATAATTTAAAAAAAAATCACTACGATTTGAATATTTCTCTAATTTATATTAATTTATGCGTTTAAATTTTAACGATGAATAATTAGATTTTTTTAAATAAAAAATAATGTTTTACGAGCATTAATCAGTTAACTTTGGTTTTGTGTTTAGCCTATTTTAAAAAAAATCACTACGATTTGAATATTTCTCTAATCTATATTAATTCATGGGTTTAAATAAATCTTATAAAAGTTATGATTTTAAAATAATTTAAAATTTTGAACGATAAATAATTAGATTTTTTAAATAAAAAATTGTATTTTACGAGTATTAATCAATTAACTTTCGATTTAGCGTATTTTAAAAAAAAAAAAAACAATACAATTTAAATTGTAATAGCCAAAAATAAATAAACAAATAAAAAAAAAACTTTATAAACAAAAATAGTTAAAATAATAATATTAATTAATTAATTAATATATAATTAAAATTTAAAAAAAAAAAGAAAAAAAAAAAACTTTCCCCACTCTCTCTACTAACCTCTCATCCCTCCCCACAATTATCCCTCCGGACTCATCTTATGCCAATTACAAAAAAAAAAAAAACAAAAAAAAAACAAACAAACAAAACAAAACAGAAAAAATAACATGGTCAGCCAGATTTAGAGATTTTTGTTCAGTTATTAAGGTAAAATTATGTCTCAGATTTCCTTTTCCTATAAATTTATAGTTATGCATTATAAGAAATTAATTTACGATCAAATCTTCTTTCATATCTTAACAGGTCTGCAATAATCAAATTCCATATACAAATTATAGATTTTTGTTAGCATTTTAAGTTATACGAAGTAAGATTATAAGTTAGATTCAATCAAATTTTAGTTGGTAGATCTATAAACTATAATATCGTGGCCAAACAATGGATTTAAAATTGTCTAGTAATATCTGTTTAAACAATTGAAAAACCTATTTACAAAATGAAAATAATTAGAGAGGGATGGAGGGAGATTGAGGAAAGATTTGTTGAACAAGATTTAACCATAGAACAGGAAATATGAGAGGGAGGGCAGTAAGCTCCTTTAAATTTTATCTAACACAAAATATCAGAATTTTACCGGCCAATATAAATTAGGAAAATAATTTTATAGAGTTCAAACTTGAAACTGATGTCATGAGCTCATATAGGTTGACTCGGATTTCAAAGGACGAATTCAAACTTTCATTAAAGATATATTTGTGACAACGACTTAAGCGAGCCAGGTAAGTGACCTTACTATCGGCATGATTATATTTGATGTTGACATGTGCCCTGTGGTTCTGCACGTGTCATATATATTGATGTGTGAATTGTCTGTGGATCGATATGCTTCCTATATGTTCAATTATGTTATAACATGTGGATTGTATGATAATAATTATGGTACGATGTGCTCAAGGATATGTTTGAGATAGGATACGAGAAGGATGCACAAAACGAAATGTAACGATAGGAGTAAGATACGTTCATGAGACGTTAATGTTAGGTTACATACCGGAGTGCTATGGATAGGAGAGATTGATGAAAGAATACGGTTAGGTTATGAGTAGAAAGGGATAGGTTTGTGATAGATTGATAGAATGATAACGTTAGTATACGTTCTTGTGATGATATGACTAAGGTACATTACGTAATGATATGTCTGTGATAGGTATAAGAACGTTCAGGCTATGGCAAGTTTGAGAACGATATGACTATGAAGTATTTACGTTATGACTTGTTTATGATATGATACATTGTATGCTAGATTATTGTGCTTAAGTACGTAGTCATGTGAACGTGAATGTATGCTATGTATGCTGTTTAGTCTGATGTGATGTGTAATGCATATAACGATATGTTGTTCTTGAATGGTTATAGCATGATTGTATGGAATGTTTGAATGTAAACAACATGACTTGTATGACATGAAATACGGTAAACTGTCTGGAATCATAACCCCGATAGGAATATGTATGAAATGTAAATTGAAAATGAGGACATAAAGCATGGAACGTGACAGGGGGTTATGTTCATTAATGATAAATGTAGAGGTAGTGGGGACCTCATGCATTATGTGTGTTCATGCATCTGGGGGGATACCCCTATCCCATCACGAGGGTACGGACGCATACATCCAATAGCAGGACAACGATCGTTATGCTTTTTATAGCGCTGCCGTGATGGTTACTAATTTTAACGGGTCCCGGCATAAGGGGCTTCTAGAGTATGCCCACCGGATAAGGAAAGTGGCCCAGAGGTGTGCGAACTAGCTGGTGAGCCCATACTCGCACATATAGGCTGTGTGTAGAGTATATGGTACACGTCTATGATTACCCGTTAGGACAGCACTGTAGGAAAAACGAAACGAAACGAAAGATAGGTCCTATCATTTCATTGCATGTGATTGTTTCATTTAACCCCAATAGTGGGGTCACTTGAGTATTTACTCAAGCCATATGCTACTATATTTTTCAGGTTAAGGCAAGGCATTCCTCTATGGCTGATGACGACATCGCAACTCGAGATCATGGCACATGTATAGGATAGTGGTATTTATTTTCTTAGACTTAGGCTAGAATAGGATGTTTTAAACTTAACTCGAGATCATGACACATGCATAGGATAGTGATATTTATTTTCTTAGACTCAGGCTAGAATAGGATGTTTTAAACTTAAATGCTTATTTATTTTATTTCAAATCTTTTGTTGTGTCGTTTTAAAGATGTTTTCAAAACACGTAAGTCCATAGCTGTGTTTTAAGTTAAAGTTATGTTTTATGGAATTTAAATAAAGTCTTCCGCATTCAATGTTTATGGTACGTATACAATAGTGATCTTAAATTAAGTAGAAAATTTTTTGTCGTTACATAAATATTTCTCTAATTTATATTAATTCATGTGTTTAAATAAATCTTATAAAAGTTATGATTTTAAAATGAAGATTTAATAAAGATTTTAAATTAATTTAAAATTTTGAACCATAAATAATTAGGTTTTCGATATACTATATCGAATTTAGTCAAACGCTAATTATTGAAATACTCCAAAATTTTGTAAACGCTGAGGTTTAAACACAGTACATATTTTATATAAATTAAACTATGCTCACGTTGATTGGTCATGATAATTAAGGTGATAATAAAATATTAAATATATAAAAGAGAAAAAAATTAAAAGAAAAATGAGTTTTTTTTTTCTTTTTTTATTTAAAAAATTAAGAACAGAAAAAATGGCTCTCTTTGTAAATAGCCCAAAGACAAAGGGCCCATGGGCCTTCATGAAAGTGCAAAAAGTAGCAGACCCACTTTATTGAAATTGGGCCGAGTCATCGAGTGCAATCTTGCACTCAAGGAATGATGTATAAATGAATCAAGACTACATTCAAATGAGAGTGATCCTAAATATATGATAATTAATAAAGATTTAAAAGAACGGAAAGTCACTACCTATACCAACAAAATCTTCTTTATAGTTAAACATGTTTTTTCTATGTTTGATGACCTCTTGAAAATTTTCAAGATAAATGTGCTGAAAGGACTCGTAATGATTTGTGGAGAGTAAGTAATGTAACCATGTCATAGTAGAATGTTGGGATCATCGACTGTCGAGTACTCAATTTGGCAGACATCCGAGCCTCTTACAGGTCATTAACAAAATTTCTAAAAACTTAATTCAGCGTATGAACTGCACAGTTACCTTTGGCTATATTTATAATTATTTGCAAGATCATTTTTATTTTATAATACCAGACATAAAATTAGGTTTAAAATGATTTGTAAAAAAAAAGCTTTTGCTTGCATAATTATAGAGGGGTATAAATGGGAATAGATAAAAGATTGATGATTGTGAATGATAGAAAATATAGGTGAAAAAGTTGGCAAGTAATAATGAGCAGTCATAATCAATGTTCTTCCTTTTTTACCCTCTTATCCATTATTTTCTTCATTTTTTTTTTTTTTTTTACTTTGAATTATATATTTTTAATTTTAATTTGTATGTAATCCTTTAATAATTTTTAATTTATATAACTCTCTATCATTTGACATTATGATAATATTTTTTCATGATCCGACGATTGTGTCACTTACTCTCACCACCTAGTAAGTTAACTAATTAGAATTTGGATCGTTGTTGGTACGGGCAACGTATATTCAAGCATTCATCCCGGTTCCTCAGAAAATATTTTAGAAAATGGAGATAGAGAAAGTCTAACAGCTCAAATTCACCACTAGTAGATATTGTCTATTTTAACTCGTTAAGTATCACCCTTAGCCTCACAATCGGAGAGCGGTATGATGAAGAGTTGACTATTATGAAAGTGAATGCAAAAATTTGGAGGAAAAGAAAGAAAAGAGGAAAGAAGAGAATCATTGTCTGTCAATGCCACTTTGTAGTGTCCAATACCAAATTATTACAAAATTCCTATGGTAAAGTCAATGTAGAAAAGTTTTAAACTATTTGCCCTAAACACAATCATTGATATCCCATCAAAAACCCTCCCCCCAAAGCTCTCATTATTAAGGGCGTCTACCCAATTCCCCCTAGGGCCTAGTCCTTAGTCGGGCCAACTAAGATCGGTCTCTATTGGTATAATACATCTCGGATGATATCAAAAGCAAGCTTACGAGGGTTTTATGCTTAAAGTGGATGGTATCACATCATTGTTAAAACGAGTTTAGATATGTTCGTGCATAATCCTGATTTGTTACTAAACTATATGAATAGGTGTTGTGCTCTAAAGAAAAAGATATGGCTTGGATAAGATCATACGATCATAGAAGCTAGAGAAGTGAACATCCGTATTAATGCCTAAATCTAGTAGGTAAATTAAGGGGAAGATCATGGGTTTATAAGTAAAGAATATCATCTTCATTGGTATGATGTTTTTTAAAGAAACTAAAAGTAAAGGTACGAGAACTTATGCTCAAAATGAACAATATCATACGACTATGAAGTTTTGTAGTTTTTAACATGTATCAGAGTCGTGCTGCCAAAATAATGTCGAATATAAAACTCCAACGTGACTACCTCATAATATCTATAGCAATTATTATTAGTCGTCTAAGATGACAAAAAATTTTAAATTATAGAAAATGCATACACATACAACATGATTATGACTATAACGAGACCTAAAGTTCTGACAATTGGGGTTCACATAGTCCAATGTACATCACTTTCATGCACATTTAACCTAATAAAAGAGTATCGTTTTCATATTTTCGTGACTTGATAGGATGGAAGTGATATCAAATCTAAAATCTAATATCCATTTTAAGATCTCAATCTTTAGGTTATGATTGTAGTAATGACTTTAATATGTTTTTGTGGTCACCATTCCAATTTCAATTCCAATTTCAAGTTTTTTTTTTTTCCTTTTTTTAGGTGTTTTCTTTTTCTTTATATAAAATAGTAGTATTAAAAAAAAAAAAAACTCGATTAATCCAAACAACCTCGTACGACTTAGGTTGGATTACGAAATTATTTTGGTCGGCGTGGATTAGAAAAAATGAAAAATTTATGAATTGAGTTAGATTCAAGAGTAACACTAAAATAGACTGGGTTGAACCGAACCAAATCAAACCAAATTTATTATTAATTTTAAAATATATAATTTTTTGCTACAGATATAATTATATATACAAATATTTATTTTATTTTATCTTTAATTTCATAATTATTTTTTTTATTGTTTTCTCGTAAGTTAATTTTCGGAATTAAGTTACAAATTTTAATTAAATGGTATTTTAGGAACTAACATTATAGTTTTATTAAAAATAAAAATTTAAATAAAATAATCTGAACCAACCCAACCCAAAAAATTTATGGTCGGGTTAAGTTCACTGTTTAATAACAATTATTTTAGTTGCAAAAATTTGTACAGTAAAATCCATGTTTTGTTTTGAAACCTAGATTTGACATCTCCCGACGTTTGCATTCCTTGCATTACCTTAACATGTTTCTTAAAAAAACATTCTGAAGGGGTTATCCGAGCACGCTTCATTTTCGAGTTCTTACGATTGAGTCATCTAAAAGAACAATGCATTATATAGTAATAGCTATTAATTGCAACCATAGTGTCATATGATCAAAATCCAATTCATTCATGTTCTTTCCATAATTTCATGTTATCAGGATCACTGTTGTTCATTCATGTATCTCTTATTTACTGCAACGTCATTGATCTAACCTAATAAAGACGGAAACACGATAAATGAAAGAAATTAAAAAAAAAAAGTAATTTAAGAAAAGAAAAGAAGAAAAAAAAAAAAAGGCAAGTGGTTTGGTCGGTTTGACTGTATTGTTAATTTGGACCCCATATTTCTTAAAGAATAAGATATCCAAACACGTTGGTATATATTAAATGTATGCATAAAACGACTTATCTTTCCATACTAAACGACAACAACAGTGTTTCTAATGTTCATCATGAAGATTGGATAGTCACACCAACCCATTATATTTTGAGTAAGAGATAAGAACCACATATCAAAACCCTAAATCCAACCTCATCCAAGCATGGGTCAATTTTAGAGCATAATTTGAGTAATGTCTCGTGCTAGAATGTGAATTTGGCATCTGATGGGTGTGGCATGACCACGTTACCTTTCTTAGATATATTTGAATGTGGACAGAGCGAGCTAAAACGTTCTGGGTTGGTTTGTGTGGATAGCCATCGCTATTAGGAAGAGTCCAAGTCAACTAGATAATGTAGTTATGTCACAGAGAATGCAAGAGAATGTCGAGTCATTATTGTTGGATGACAATCTATGATGGGGTAGATTAGTTGGGGAGGAGAACGAATCACCCTTTATAAGGGTGTGGAAACCTTCCCCTAACAGACGTGTTTTAAAGCCTTGAAGGGAAGCTCAAATAGGACAATATCTGCTAGCGATGGATCTGAGTCGTTACACAGTCCCACGTCGACTAATTTAGAGAATGATCATGAGTTTATAATTAACAAATACTATCTTCATTGGTACGATGCCTTTTGGGGAAGCACAAAGCAAAGTCATGAGAGTTTATGCTCAAAATGGACAATATCGTACCAATTATGTGTCAAATCTCAAATTGGATATATTCTAACCCTTCCCTTTGTGGATAATATTAATACAAAATTCTAGGTCAAGTCACATGTCTACTAGTATCACATTTAGATATTGATTCGCATATCGAGTGGCTACAAATCCAATCAAATGACATTTTTCTGATTCGTATGGTTGTTGATAAAACAAGTATGATTTTTCTGTAGTGAATATTCGAATGCTTAGATCACATCAATCAACTTCGTTTCTTATCTATCGATCATTACGAGTCTATCATCTACCTGTTTCAAGGAAAATAAAGAGCATGTGTTTAGAGTTGAGGGGTCCCGGGGCACACTTAGAAAAATTAAAGAGAGATTATGATTTATGAATAAAAGTTTGTAACATATTGTCCAAAGATAAATAGTTCTAAATCTGCCCCATCTTAATGCTTTTTCACCTCCATGGCCCCTACTTTTCTATTTCTTCACTCACGATGTAATCTTCGTAATCATCTTAAAGTAAAGTTGAGTTATAACTCTATTTTCGGGTTGATCAGATTGACCCGACCAAAAAACTGTCAACCCATAAACTAACTTAAACGTCTCTGTCTTCTAAAAGTCAACCCAGCTCAAATCGGAAAAAAAAAAATTAATCCAACCCAAATTTTATGGTTTAGTTGAGTAATCGAGATTGGTTGAGTTCTGAAGTCATATAGACACCTCTACCACATATCATATACTGAATTAGATAGTCAATCCAAGCATATCAAACATTTAACCATTCAAACTATGTTCGAGTCAACAAAAGTCAAAATAGGTATTATATTATTAAAAACATAATTATAAATCTTTTTTTTAAAAAAAATAAAACAAAAAAAAGGGTTAACTTTTTTTTTTCTTATAAATTTATGTGAGGGCGAGAAGAGTCTAGTGACGTGAGCGAGAGTGTCTACTAGTGTTGAATGTAGCGAGAAGTGTTTGAGGGGCGTCTACGAGGAGCATCTAGTGGCATAGGGTTTGAATTTCACAATTTTGTTTAATAATGTTAATAAATATATATTGGACCGATTTGATTCAGGTTGACTCGAACCTTTGTCCAATTAACCCGAACACAAATTGAATTTATTCTATTTCTAAAAATTAATCCAAATATAATCTAACCGAACTCAATTTGTACTATGCGTTCAAATAGAAATAATAAAATATATAATTTTTTTTAGAAAAAATCAGAAAAGAAATAATAAAAAACAAGACCGACCCAAAATAAAAGATTGTCAGATAGAAAAAAAAGGAAAGAAATTTCCTCCTGGAAACGCAATGTCCGTACTGATGGGACCCAGTCCAATCAATGACGTGACACCTGTCACATGACGTGGTGCTTACTAACAACACGTGTTGGATATAACTTTTTTTTTTTATTAAATTACAAATTTAATGTTTATAATTTTAAAAAATTTTAAATATAATTCTTACCATTAAAAAATTAGAATTAGTCATAAAATTTAATAAATGAGGATTTTATTAAATAATTTAAGAAGTTTTATCTGATCATTAATATAAAATTTTCTTTATTATTATTATTATTATTATTGTTTTTTAAATGTATGCATTTTTGAAGCATGTATTTCGTTAAATATTATAGTAATTTTTTATTTTTTATTTTTAATTCAAAGATGCATGAACGAACGTGGAATCTCATGATCCACTCTCTTGGAGCCATTGTCCTCACTTGCACACCAGCGTGACTAGCTTTAATACCATTGTAATAGTCAAAGCCTATCGCGAGAAGATCTTGTCCATTTTAGCCTGTTACGTATCGTCGTCAACTTCATGACTTTAAAACGCATCTAGTAAGAAGAAGTTTTCACACTCTTATAAAGAATAGTTCGTTCTCCTCTCCAATTGACGTGAGACCTTACACAATCAAATCGTAAACAAAATAACGTATAGTAATAAAAGGTCAAGATTCTCACACTATACTTGTCTCCATCTTGCAATAAAAATTATGATTAGAAAAATTGATCTGTGGGTATAGATAGTTTTCATTTTTAGAAATGAGGAGTAAGTTACAGAACCATATTGAAAATGAATGTTGATTAGATGTCAAATCCGGATTCCAAATTATGATTTGAATCCTAAACATGGGTAGTTACAATTGTATTCACAAAACAATGCTCGAGTTGACACATGACTATCCCTTAACGAGTTCTAGATTCAAATATTCTTGCAGACCCACGAAGCTGAAGCTATTCTCGATCCAGCTCTTGCAAGTTTTCATTGGTTAAACTCGGTTACTAGCATCGAAGAGAACCGCCATACACAAGAAAGTGGGAGTTCAGACGAAAATTGAGATGTTGACCACCCAATTTATGATTTGTTCACTTTTTTGGCAATGTTGTGGGGTCAAAAATGTAGTCATTTTGGATTTTTGTTCATCATATTGGTGGCTAAGACAAATGAATCAATGGTGGACCCATAATATATTGTTGATAAAGAAGATATTGCAATATCCTCTCCAATTTCAACCATATGTATCATTCTACCCTTTTTCAATCCTCGAACAAAGTACGTCTCTCCTTAATCGAGACTCGACTCCTTTTCTTTTGGAGTCTTCGAACAAAATACACCCTTTATTTGATACTTCAGTCTTTTTTACACTGCCTTCGAGGCTCACAATACTTTATTCGACATTTGAGACTTTATTGACATGACTTAATTTAGGGCATGACTCTTATAACATGTTAGTTGAACACGACTCTCCACAATTATATGATATTTGTCTCAAAAGGTCTCGTACGAATGAACATATTATTTCTTGATTATAAACCTACGATCGTTCTCTCAATTAGTCGATACAAGATGCAAAATCAACGCATATTGGAGCTACTCGATATTGAAAACATGTTCAATTCTTTAGTTCATTACGTAAACGCGTATTTTTAAAGAGCTGTAGAGTGATCATTTGTTATTTATTAATTTTTTTTTTCTTTTAAATGTTGAAAAAGTGAATAAGAATCAATCTCTCATGTTTCTCCCAACTACTGTTAGGCTCCTGCTTTTTATGCCCTTCTTCCATAAAATAAAATAAAATAAAATAATTTATATATTTTAAAAATAATAATTAAATTAAACTGACCGGTCAGTCACTCACCAACCCAATAAAAAACAATCAGTGCAAGTCTGACCAGTGTCTTGGGAGTTTGCGAATCTCTCATACGTCATCTCAGCCGTTGATTCTCAAAGTACATTACCAATCAACGATCAAAAACTCACCTTCACTTTTCACTTTTCACCAACATGTCCAGTTTTAAGCTTCAAATAGAGATGCTGAGTTGGCAAGGGGATTTTTTGGGCCTCGGGTAATTCTTTTTAAAATAAATTCTGGGGTTAATATTTCGAGATTTTTATATAAATGAAATAAATAAAAAATTAAAGATAATTTAATTAAAAATTAGGTAATATTTATAAGAAAAATTAAAGTGCGACCACCATTCTACCAATGTCAGGTTATTGTCCAGAATCATTCCACGTATAAATATATCTTTTTATTTTCAACTATATTCTTAATCGATAATTTACCATAGCAGATTATCTCATTAACAGAATCAAATAGAGAATTAGAGCGAAAGAGTGAGCTTTTGGACAAATATGTTGCAGGACAGTGGGACACTCACTATGGTTAACACGTGAAAATCTAACATGGTATTGCATAGGTAACTTCGTGCAAATAATTCTCCAAAGTCATCGAGAGAGAATTTCAGCTCAGCGTGCATCCAGTTCTATCAACAATAAAGTATAAAACGGATTTATGAGCTTGAAATTCATTATCGTTCGGTCGAAAAATCTCTACTAAATTTAATGCACTTCGAAAGTGTCGATATTATCGCTTAAATAAGTGAATTTTATTGAATTAAAAAATGACTATATGGATGTCAATCACACGAGTTATGAGTAATGTTATGCATAAAAGTATTTTATGTTGCAGCATGTGGTGTGACCATATCAGTCGCGATTCATAATTTACATTTTGCTTTCCTTTCTTTTCAGCTACATTCGACTGCGTGAGCATACACATGTTTATAGTTGGGTTTACGGGTGCGAAAGTGATGCTTGCTTAGTAGATTATGTACATGTGCATGAGTTGGGTGTATGGATGTACTGCACATCAACCCATGTCGAGAACGTAAAGTAGAGCCTAAGGACAGTCATATCTTAGGTCCCACCAACTATGTGTTTTTCTCTTTCAACGATAAATTTTAAAAAAATTTAAGAAATAAATAATGTAATATAATATAATATAATATAATATATTTATGGTTAAGCAAATGTAATTATGTTTGGTTAAGAACCCAAAACACCATTCATTCACTTTATAGGGAGAGGAGTGGAATTTATGGGCTCAAAACAAAGGTATGGCTATAAAATAAAATAAAATAAATTCAATTATATCTCCTCTAAAATTAAGCATGAATTTAAGCAATTCTATGATACGTTACATTGTAACATCCAAACTGACCGCTCGTAAAACTTGTCTGCTTTAATTATTTATATATCATCGTCAGCCTTACGATTTTAAAACGCGTTTACTAGAGAGAGGTTTTCACACATTTATAAGTAATGTTTCGTTTTCCTCTTCAATCGATGTAGGATCTCACACTATTATTTTAGAATCTCGACTAAATAAAAATAGAATTAATAAAATAATGAAATTATGAATATTTTTCTTAAAATGCACAAAGAAGGAATATGATTGGTGACACGTGTCATTTTTGGTTGCCTCGTTGGTTTTTTTCTCGAAAGCAATAAAGTAGTAAACAAAGTAAGGTTGCATGATAAAAAAAAAAAAAAATAGTTTTTTTTAGGGGAGGGGACATAAAGGGTAATTAAACTGAAAAGGTAAGGGCAATCTGGTATCTGACGTCACCGCGACAGCAACACGCACTACATCACAGCCCAACCATACCCCACCACCTGTCCACACAACGACAGTTACCACCACCTCCACCTCTTCGATAACGACAAATTTATATATTTTTTCCCATTATCTAATTTATAATTTTAGTTTTTTAATTTTTAATTTTTATTTTTGTAATTTCTTATCTAATATAAAATGACCAAAGGAAAAAAAAATATTTTTGACTATTTTTTGATTATTTTATTTATTTAATTAATCTATTTAGTGTTTATAGAAAATGTAAAAAAAAAAAAAAAAAAAAAAGCGACAATTTACAAGAGGTTAGAATCGTAATTTTGACACAAAATAATAAAAAAAAGCCGTAGTGGTACTTTATGTAAATAATGGGATTTCTGAGGCCATTTTGGGAAACTCACATTTTCTCCTTGTCTTCTTTTTATGGCGGACATCACCGGAGCCGCTGCGCTTTTCTCGGAGAGAGTGATTACGAGAGAAAATTTGCAGAGGCGAAGTGAAAGAGAAAGAAGAAAGAAGAAAGAAGAACAGAACATACCCACTTCCATATCCTTAAAAAAATCCCATTTTCATCTTATTTCACTGAAAAAGAACCCATCAGCACTCACTCACTCTCCGATTCACAAACGGGCTTTCCCCTGTTCTTCTCGGAGTTTGATTCCCACTTCATTTTTCCGTCTCTGGAGCTCAGAAATGGAGCAGATCATGGCAGTCTACAAGATTCAGACCTGTGGGATAGTGTAGGTTTTTCAGCAGAAACCGGTTTTCGCTGGTTCTGCTCTCTTTCACTTTCATTACACCCTTTCCTCCCTTTCTTTCAAGCTTTCGGCTCGCCGGAGCATGGCTTGCCGTAGAAAAATTGTGGGAAATCTTGACCCAGAAAGGAAAAGAAGTGGTGGTTTGAGAACGAAGCAGGCGGGGAGAGGATCGTGCCGGGGAAGTTAGAAATTACGAATGAAAAAATCGAAAATAGTTTGGGAAATGTTCTGTCTCTCCGGCGCTTGACCATTTTAACTTCTTGGTCTCTACTGTTTGGTGCATGTTTCTATCGGATTTGGAAGAAATTTTCAAAGCTTTGAAGATAACAAAAGATTGGGTTCGAGCTCTGTTTTTGTAGCTATGGGGTTGCTTCTTAAAGAGACACTCAAAGCTCTTTGTGGTTCGAATCAATGGTCTTATGCTGTGTTCTGGAAGATCGGCTGCCAAAATCCCAAGTAAGATTCATACTCTTCAACCCCATGAAATCCCATCTTTCCCTTTTAAGAATGATGGGATCTGGGTTTGTCAATCCCTAAAAGTGGGATGTTCATTAATTAGCTTTGAATTTATGTTTCTTTCATAGCTTTGGAAGTAGAATGGTAATTAACTAGCTAGATCCACATGATTGGTTGAAGCAGATGGTTAGATATCTGTTCTTGTTCGGTTGTCACTGACTGAAACATCATTTTCTTTTGTTTTTGTATGAAATTGATAGCCAGTTATTTTGGAGTTGCAGGCTTCTGATATGGGAAGAATGCCATTACCAGCTCTTGCCCAGCTTTGAGTCTTCTGGAAATGGGAGTTCCAAATTATTACCCCTTGAGGACTGGGAAGGATGTTCATCCATGCAACAGGCGAATCAAGTGGAGGGCAAACTTTTTTCACTAATGAAACAAATGATGTGTAGTAAACAGATCAGTCTAGTAGGTGAAGGGTAAGAAGCTTGCAGATCTCAGTTACTTTTTCTTTCAGTTCTAGTTTTATATGAACATGCTATGCACATTTGTTCGTTTTCAGGATTGTCGGGCGAGCTGCATTTACAGGAAACCATCAGTGGATTCTGTCGAGCGATTCTACAAGAGATGCCTATCCACCAGAGGTATGTATTCATTGTCTTGCTGCATCATTTGCTGCTGATGAAGTCATTGGAATCATGAGTATTCTCAATCCAGAAATGGGGTTCTTGGCGATTTCTTGTTTTCCAGGTTTTGATTGTTTTGGTATGTGTTTCCAGGTTCTTAATGAGTTGCATCAACAATTTCTTGCTGGGATGCAGGTTTGATCATTTTGTTACATTATCCTTTCCCTGTGAATGAAACTGTTTCCTCTATCAGTTCTATGAACAGCTTTTGTATCTTGTTTGCAGACCATTGCTGTTATTCCTGTTCTTCCTCATGGAGTGGTGCAACTGGGCTCGTTCTTTGCTGTGAGTACCTTTACCAATGCGCATGTTAACCAATTTTATGTACATGGTTCTACTCCTAGAAGATATTGTCCTCTTTGAGCTTTCTCTTTTGGGCTTCCCCTCAAGGGTTTTGAAACGCGTCGGCTAGGGAAAGGTTTCTACACCCCTTATAAAGAATGCTCTGTTCTCCTCCCCAACCAATGTGGGATCTCATAATCCACCGCCCTTCGGGGCCCAGCCTCCTCACTGGCACTCGTTCCCTTTTCCGATTGTTGTAGGACCCCCCAATCCACCCCCTTCAAGGCCTAGCGTCCTTGCAAGCACACTGCCTCGTGTCCACCCCCTTCGAGGCTCAACCTCCTCGCTGACATACCGCCTTATGTCCACCCCCTTTGGGGCTCAGCGTCCTCTCTAGCACACCATCTCGTGTTCACCCCCTTTGGTGCTCAGCATCCTCGTTGGCACACTGCCTCGTATCCACCCCCTTCGAGGCTCAACCTTCTCGCTGGCACACCGCCTCGTGTCTACCTCCTTCGGGGTTCAGCCTCCTCGTTGGCACACCGCCTCATGTCCACCTTCTTCGGGACTCAATCTCCTGGCTGGCACATCGTCTCGTGTCCACCCCCTTCGGGGCTCAGCCTCCTCGTTGGCACACCGCCTCGTGTCCACCTCCTTCGGGGCTCAGCCTCCTCACTAGCACACTGCCTCGTGTCCACCTCCTTCGGGGCTCAGCCTCCTCACTAGCACACTGCCTCGTGTCCACCTCCTTCGGGGCTCAGCCTCCTCGCTGGCACATCGCTCGGTGTCTGACTCTGATACCTTTTGTAATGGTCCAAGCCCACCGTTAGCAGATATTGTCCTCTATGGGTCCTTTAGACTTCCTCTCAAAGTTTTTAGAACGCGTATGCTAGGGAGAGGTTTCCACACCCTTATAAAGAATGTTTCTTTCTCCTCCCCAACCAATGTAGGATCTCACATTATCGGTCTTTTCTATTACATCTCGTATTAGCTCAATGTTTTTCTGTTTTACTCATCATATTTCCAAGTTCCTTCACTGATTTTCTCTAATTGCTCCTTCAGATCATGGAGAACTTGATGTTTATAAACAAAGTGAAGAGTTTGATACTGCATTTAGGATCTGTACCTGGTGCTCTTCTTTCTGAGAATTATAATGGAAAAGATCCAGTTGAGAAAATAGGTGTGCCTGTGACTTTAGGAATGGCTGGACTTACAGACCCTACTCAAAGTTGCAGCGTGATTAAACCCTTGTTGGTGAATGAGAATTGCAACCTGCAAAACAACTCATTGCTAGCTTCTACGTCTGGTCCGCCTTCTAATTTTCTGTTACGAGAGAATTGGCCTAATCATCTTGCTGCTTCTTCAACACCACAAAATCCATACTCGACCCAAGCTTTCGCCGTGTCTCATCAAAATCTCAGTCTTCCAAACGTTACTCAAGTGATGAAGCCGAATCTCCCTTCAAGCGACAATTTGGAGTATGGACGTGCTCGAGCTGAAGTGATTCTCCCAAATCCCGAGGCACGGATGAACCAGCAGGCTTCTTCTATTTCTTTTTATAGCTCCCAACATGGTGTCATTCCATCATCTGCTGGCCATAGCAGCCTGAAACTAGTTGGAAATCCTAATCGTTCTGCTGTATATGTTCAGAAAGGTGCTTATAACTGCTTAAATCCATCAAATAGTTGTAACTTGTCTCAACTGGTGGCACATGAAAATAGTTCTCTGACCACCAATCATCCATTAGTCGAAAGCAGACGGTCCAACGAAAAGAAAAATAGTTCTTCAAAGCCATTTTCAGTTTGTAATGACCGCCGAGCAACTGAGAAAAGTGTATATGGAGTTGAGCAAGCTGGAATAGAGGTACAAAATGCTCTCAAGTCCAAGGCCGAGGAGGTTTCTAAGTCAGGTGGGGTAGATCGTTCAGTTACAACCGAGCAACTGTCACTCGAGAAGCTAGCTCCATCAGAGTCAAATAGAGATAATGATTTATTTGAAGCGCTTAATACTACATGGACTCGACTAGAGAGTGCCATGTCCATGAATGAGTACATGCCTTGTCTTGCTAATGACTCGAGCCATTTTATTAGTGGATTTGAGAGCCCAGAACTCCCACAAATTAAGAACAAACAAACATGTTCTTTACCTTCTTCAGGTGATGACTTGTTTGATATTCTAGGTGTGGAGTATAAGAATAAACTACTCACTGGCAACTGGAATGAAGACAGGAAGAATTTTGATGCATCTCAGATAATGAACGTGCTCGAGGCTGGATCAAGTTCAAACGTCTCGTCTATGTGTGAAAAGATATCAAAATCTGGAATCAATCCCATGACAGCCTCTGACCATCTCTTGGATGCTGTTGTATCCAGAGGCCACTCTGCAGATGATAGCATTTCTTGTAGGACGACATTGACTAAAATCAGTAGCTCCTCTGGTCCAAGTAGCTCGGTTTATGGACAGCCAAATGCATCCAATCTCATGCAGGGGGGAGTTTTTGGCGTCCCCAAGTCCCTAGATATGGCAAATTGCTCTCAAAGTTCTTCAGTATATGGATCTCAAATCAGTTCATGGGTTGAACCAGGCGATAACTTGAAGCGTGACAGTAGTGTGTCGACAGCCTATTCTAAGAGGCCTGATGAAGTGAACAAATTGAGTCGTAAAAGGCTTAAACCTGGAGAGAATCCTAGACCGAGGCCGAAAGATCGCCAGATGATACAAGATCGTGTAAAGGAGTTGCGGGAGATCGTGCCAAATGGAGCAAAAGTAAATCCTTTTACATATATATCTGTGATTCTAATGAACTTGTCACTAATTTTGTGTCAATTTCTTTTTAACAGTGTAGCATAGATGCATTACTTGAAAAAACCATCAAGCATATGCTTTTCCTGCAAAGTGTTACAAAGCATGCTGACAAGTTGAAACAGACCGGAGAGTCTAAGGTATCGGAATTGTTAACCATTCTCTTTGTCGCCCGATATTATATTTTGGTTCTCTATGGAAATATTTTGCAGTTTTTTAGTGAAGAGTGTTGAGAGCTTGTAATCATAGTTGAGAGTTTTGTTACCTTTGCTTATTGCAGATCACGAGCAAAGAAGGCGGACTCTTTCTTAAAGACAACTTTGAGGGTGGGGCGACGTGGGCGTTTGAGGTTGGTTCACGAACTATGGTTTGTCCTATCATAGTCGAGGATTTGAATCCGCCACGTCAGATGCTTGTGGAGGTAGGCCTTCCATTTGAACTATATATAATGTTGAAAGTCTCCAGTTTGTATGCTGTGATTCACATTTGTTATTAGTATGGTTTATATTGACATTTTCATGCTGTTTTTGTGGCAGATGCTTTGTGAGGAGAGGGGTTTCTTTTTGGAAATAGCTGATTTGATCCGTGGAATGGGATTGACCATACTGAAGGGAGTGATGGAGACACGAGATGACAAGATATGGGCGCGGTTTGCTGTCGAGGTAAGTCAAGAACATGGTATTGGTGTGTAGTAGTTGTCAACTCTTTAGCTACAATGCCTGTAATCCTCTGGAAGGTCCCATATTGGTTGGAGAGGGGAATGAAACATTTCTTGTAAGGGCGTGGAAACCTCTCCCTAGTAGATGTGTTTTAAAACTGTGAGGCTGACGGCGATACGTAACGGACCAAAGCCAACAATATCTGCTAATAGTAGATTTGGGTTGTTACAAATGATATCAGTCTAGACACTGGATGGGGGAGCTAGCAAGGACGCTGGGCCCCAAGGGAGGTGGATTGTGAGGTCCTACATCGGTTGGAAAGGGGAACGAAACATTCCTTGCAAGGGTGTAGAAACTTCTCCCTAGTAAACGTGGTTTAAAACTGTGAGACTAACAGCGATACGTAACGGATCAAAGCTGACAATATCTGTTTGCCTTACTATGTCTTTTATGTATGATGGTGCTTTCTTTTTTACTCCAAGCAAAATATAAAGGGAGTGTATGTAGACCGCTAAAATCTTTAGTCAAAAAATAACTGAGTCAATTTGCTTTTACTTTTACAGGCTAACAGGGACGTGACTCGAATGGAGATATTCATGTCGCTCGTTCACCTGTTAGAGCAAACGCTTAAAAGCAACAACGTGTCGATGGCAAACACGATAGATAACAGCCATATGATCGTTCACAATTCCTTCCCTCAGTCGACCCCAATCGCTGCAACTGGCAGGCCTGGTAGCTTGCAGTGAGCAGCTAGCTGCCTGCCCTTCAAGTTCTCGTCGGGATGTTGACTCGAATGGAGATATTCATGTCGCTCGTTCACCTGTTAGAGCAGACGCTTAAAGGCAACAACGTGTCGATGGCAAACGCGATAGATAACAGCCATGTTCACAATTCCTTCCCTCAGTCGACCCCAATCGCTGCAACTGGCAGGCCTGGTAGCTTGCAGTGAGCAGCAGCTGCCTGCCCTTCAAGTTCTCGTGGGGACGTTGAGAGTGAGCGGCGATATCGCTCGCTATGACTAACATGTTTCCAGTGTTCCAAGGTCTGTGGTTGTTCTAACCTTTTGGCTTGATCTATCACTCAACAGTCATTAAATCATAGTTGTAATTTGGCACTGAACTCAGTATTAGAAGGGAAGATTTGTTTAGTTTATTTTAGGAGTGTGTTATTTTCTCCATGAATGTATAATTGTTTTCATGAAATTGGGGCTGCTGTTCGCTCTTTCAAGCCATCTAGTAGAGTATTAGGCTTTACTTTATACCTTTTATCCAAATCTTAATTGTAAACGGTCATAAAGTATGTTGCGGTTGAAACTTAGTAACCTGGGTTAAGCAACCGAGTAACGAAACATTCTTTATAAGGGTATGGAAACCTCTCTCTAGTGTATGCGTTTTAAGACCGTGAGACTGATGGCGGTATGTAATGAGTTAAAGCGGATAATATCTGTTAGTGATTATCAGGAGCTGTTAAGAGAGACTAAAGCGACCAATGTTTGAAAATACACAACAAAATTTAAAACTTTTTATTAAATGCATGTAGTTAATAAACATTATATCAAATAAGACATTCAATTTACTTATACAACAAAATATTCGAATATGACATGACATAGTTTACAAAATAGTTAACACAAAATGACAAAGGATTCATGTAAAGCGTAAATATGGGAGACCAAGACATAGATTTATCTCGATCCCTATAGCCTTGCCTTGACTGTTCCATCTAGACTTCGTCTGAAAAGATTAAAATACCATGGATGAGTATAAAAATACTTAGCAAGTAGGTTACTCTCATGGTAGTTAAAGGAAGTAGAGTGACTTCCAAGGGTGCAACCACGATTAGTGACTGTGAATGTCGTAGGAGTAGAGTCAGAAGATTCAAGGGAGCTCTGGAATAACTCGTTGGTTACTAAAGGAAGCAGGTTGACTTCCATGAGTGTGACCACGATTAATGGTTGTGAATGTTGTAGGAGTGGAGTTAAAGATTCAAGAGAACATTGGAACAACTCCTTGGTTGCTAAAGGAAGTAGGGTGACTTCCATGGGTGTGACCACGATTAGTGGCTGTGAATGTCGTAGGAGTAGAGTCAGAAGACTTAAGAGAGCACTGAAACAACTCATAACTTTCAACTTTTGAGACTACATCTGCAAAACAGAGGGAGGAGTGATAGCCATTTGAGTAGTAGAAAAAGTTGAAAAATCGGTGTCGAGTCCACCAAGAAACTAGCGCACCTTATCAATGTCCTCAACGAATTTGTCAATGGCATGAAGTTGATCACATATTGTTTTGAAGGTACGGGCATACTCAGCAACAAGTTTGGTGTCGCATTACATCAGCTGCAAGTCATCCTTGAATCTCAGTTCACGGGCTTTCAAATGATGGCTGAACATAGTCTCCAACATGAGCCAAACGTCACGTGCAGTGGAGAGACCAACGACAACAATGACTTCCTTAGTAAGATAGTAGAGCAAGAGACAGAGAAGCCGTTGATCAATTGCTTTCCACCCAAAATATTTGGTATTGAGTGTTGGAGAGGTTTGTGGTTCAAAGCGAGGTGGCGAAACAAAGTTCCATCAACGTAGCCTAGCATGTCTTGACTCTCAAGAAAAGGGAGTAGTTGACTTTTCCAAAGAAGATAATTAGAGGAAGAAAGTTTGATGGTAATGATATGTGGAAGGCTAAATATTCTCAATCATACAAGATATTAACCTATAATAAAAGATCAAATATGATATCTATGATAAATCATAATTGAAGGCTAAATATCCTTAACATATATCAACGTTGCCCATCATCAATACACTATTTTTGTCTGTATTACTAAAAGTAAGTTATTTTGTGCACATCACGACATGTGCGTTCTTTCGATGAGTACCGATGCTTCTTTGTTTTCGACTTCTTAGACATTGCTTACTTTTTGGTGCAACCTTGCTTCAAATAGGCTTTGTTCGAATTTTATGTTTCGATCTCCAACTTGAACTTGATTCGATGACAATTAGACTCTGCAATCTACCCTCAAAAAAAAAAAAAAAATTTGAAGATGGAAAAGACATAAAGTAAAATTAGATTAACCATGTTCATGCTTTACAGTCATATATATTGTTCCAAAATGAGTTACACGAGGACATAAAATCATGTGTGAAAGTAGAGGTACATATTCAATCCAAGCCATATCAACATATTCTACTTCCAATGCCCTATCCATTGCTAACACTACATGCACCTCTCATCTCAATTTAAAACTAACCTAAGTTTCATTCCTATCATTCTTATGTAATCATTTTAATACCAATATTTACATCTTTTGATATCTTTTGAAGTGGTTTTGAACCGTTGCATAATTAAGAAGGCTACTTTCATCACTTTCTCGATATTTCTATGTGTAAAAGCTTTAGCAAGAAGGCAAGCGTGAGAAATTTTACCAGCCAACTATTAATACGTGTATTTTACTCTATTCTCAAATTTTATAGGGTGTAAACTAGAGGAGAAGTTTTATTCTTCTTCGTTTTACAATCTCAAACGTCAAAATTTTTATTCTCCTTTGTTCCTTCTGAGCTTTCGCCTAAATCAACTAGTAAGAGTGTTTGTAGGTTAGGTTGAGATATTTTTAGACCCAATTCAACCCAACTATGAATTTTTTGGGTTAGACTGGTTTGGGTTATTCAGGTCATTTATTCAACCCAATCCAGCCCATACGATTGTACAAACATTAAGTTGGGTTGATCAGATTTTTGAACACTTCTATGGACGAGTCTTTTTAAAGACTAATTTGGACATGCATTGAGCGTTCGTGAATCGAAAATAAAGAGAGATTTATGCGAATGAATTTGAGGTAGATATTACATTATGCAATGAAAAAAAAAGAAGAATCAAAATAGATATTTGAGATCGTAAAGAATAAACAAATCAACCCTGATAAGCATGGAGACACTTGAAGGAAGTGACATTGTGATGTAGAAAAGTAAGAATGGTTTAGAACAAAATCAAGAGATGTGAAAATTTTAGAACATTTGAATGATGGGGTTTCCATTCAATGGTTTAGATTGCCAAAGATTTAAATAGGGAACATCTTTATAGTTGAGTTGTTTGTATCAACATGACTAGGATCGTCATCAAATTTATGCTAACGTCGTTTTAGAACTCGAGAAAAGTAAGTATAAAAGTTGATAAACAAAAACATGAAGATATAGATCCAATGACACTGCTAGCAAACGATCTCGTCACACACTTCCTTACCCGTATTTAATTTATTTTTAAAGGCTGATTGAAAAATATTTAGTAAGTAACCTCCTATCCGGGTTATATGTGTATACATACACAATAAAATGTAATGTAGATTGGAAAGACCTAAACCTATTTAAAATTGGGTCATCTAGCTTGTGCCTGTTCATCTAAGATCCTATATTAGTTGGAGAGGGAAATGGAGCATTACTTATAATAAGGATGTGGAAACCTTTCCCTAACATATGCATTTTAAAACTGTGAGACTAACCGTGATATATAACGGGCCAAAGCGTATCTACTAGGTGGGCTTGGGCTCTTACATATGGTATTAGATTCAGACACTGGGCGGTGTTCAAGCATGACCGTGACACTAGGCCCCCAAGGGGGTGGATTGTGGATCCCACATCGGTTGGAGAGGGGAACGAAACATTCCTTATAACGGTGTGTTTTAAAAACATTGAGAGAAAGTCCAAAGAGTACAATAGAAATTTTTTTAGCAAACACGTGAGTGAAGACAAAGCACAATGACCATGTTGTAGAGGATACAAGGAAATGTCAAGACATACAGAAGCCGAGTTCTTATCCAAATCGTGAAGGTGAGATGTTACATATTATTACGTTGTATTTGAAAAAACTATTCCCTAAGTACCCTTAGATCAACAAGTTAAATGAATGAAATATTTGAGAAAAGAGAACCTTGAAGGACATTACATAGAAGATGGACGGCCAAAAACAAAACCAGCTAAAAAGGACATTAGGAAAATGTGAAGAGAGGCATATAGACAAAGCTGGTTGGCAAAGCAGCTGAGGTTTTGATGCCTCACCAGATTTTGCAGAGGGCAACATGATCGATCACCAAGTTTCATGGAATCAGAATATGTCAAATGTTTGATTCTTTCTTGCAAACTTGTAATGATTTTTGTTCTCTTTTTTTCCCTTTCAAGTTAGGGATTCATCTGATTTGAAACCTCATTTGTTTTATTAATTTATTTCCAAGAGAGAATATGAAAAAGTAATATGGGTTGGAAAGAAAATGCTACCATATTATTTTATTTATTGTTTTTCTAGTTTCATGTTCGATTGTTATAACTATTTAAGATTAGGGTTTACCGTTTAGGGTTTAATCTTTAATAGCCCAAGCCTATTGTTAGTAGACCGCATCGGTCCGTTACGTATCGTCGTCAGCCTCAGTTTTAAAACGTGTTTGTTAGGGAGATGTTTCTACACCTTATAAAAGAATGTTTTGTTTCCCTCTTCAACCAATGTGGATCTTATAATCCACCCGCCTTAAGAGGTGTTGAATAAACTTAAATGAAAAGAGTAGCTTTTTAAATTTTATTTTATTTTTCGTTAATTTTAGTGAGCTTTGAAACTCAGTCATGGAAGTAAAAGGCCAAAACAAAAAATGAGAGGCCAATACGTATTTGATGGATAGTGGATGAAAGGCTAATAACTATTTAAGTAACATGGGTTGATAGGATAGCCATTTTTAGTCAACGTCCTTGTTGACACATCACAGAGTGTCTGATTCCAATACCATTTGTAACAGCTCAAACTCACCATTTGTAGATATTGTCTGTTTTGACCTGTTACATATCAACGTTAACCTCGCAATTTTAAAATGTATTTGTTTGGGAAAGGTTTTCACACTCTTATAAGAAATGTTTCGTTCCCCTCTCTAATCGATATGAGATCTTGTATAATTGACTCGAACTCATAGGCATTAGAAATGTGAATGAAAATATATTCAATATACATGCTTATAATATCATTGCATTGAGACCCCTTTTCTATATATGTGTGAACCCCTCCAAATCCTAAAGCATTTTGTAAATGCTCAATGTTTTTGGGAATGAATATGAGTTGATCTGTGACTCTGATTGGTCAGTTGTGTGATTAAAATAGATATGATCAACTTTATAAAAGTTGAGTTTCAATGGCTGAAATTGATACCATATGGTTCAGGAATATATGCAATTGAACATAACCCTATAACCAACAAGAAGGGCCTCTCACTAATGGCTACAAAAATCTTAACTTTAACTTTGCCTTTACCAGTCTAGTGAACAAATCTTCACATGTTCTTGATATGCTTTTCAAACAAAAAATACATATTTTTAAGTAATACAATCCAAGTTCAGAACTTGCAGATATTGTTCTTTTTGGACTTTTTCTTTCGGGATTTCTTTTAAGGTTGTTTAAACCCATATGCTAGGGAGAAGTTTCTATACCCTTATAAAGAATATTTTCATACGCTTATATACACCCTTAGAAAAGATATATGAAACACATACTCGATAACGAGACGTTTATGGATGACAACAGTCCCAGAGCTGGAGTGCTACATTTTCACACCATTTTCAAATAACCTTTCAATTTTGTTGGTTGTTTTTTACTTTTTAGGGTACAAAAGGAAGGAGACAACAGAATTATTATTACTTTTTTTTTTTTTGTATGTTATTATAAATAAGAGATGCTCCAACACACAGTTGCCACAGAGCCATTGATTTCCTTCTCTGATTAGCCAAGACGTGCTTTTCTCTCTCTCTCTCTCTCTCTCAACAAGGTATGGAAATGGGGTCTGATGAAAAAGTAGGGCTAATGAGAAAAGGGTTTGAATGGGTGAAGAAATGGGTGAAGGGGTTAGTGGGAAAGTTAGTGGAAGTTAGAAGCAAGGCAACAGCTTTGGGTAAAGATGATCCAAGAAGGGTTATTCATTCACTAAAACTAGGCCTTGCACTCACCATTGTGTCAATACTTTACTATTACAACCCACTTTATGCCAACTTTGGAGTTTCTGCAATGTGGGCTGTCATGACTGTTGTTGTTGTCTTTGAATTCTCAGTAGGTATGATCACTATTAAAACTTTTTTATTTTTCACTCTCTTTTTCTTGTTGTTCGCTTTCAATTTTGAGTGGAGTGTTATCTCTTTTTACCCTTCTTTTCTGAGATCCCATGTTGGTTGGAGGAGAATGAAACATTCTTTATAAGGGTGTGGAAATCTCTCCCTAGTAGATGGGTGTGGGACGAGAACGAAGCATTCTTTATAAGGATGTAGAAACCTCTCTCTAGGAGACGCGTGTGGGAGGAGAATGAAGCATTCTTTGTAAAGGTGTAGAAACCTCTCCCTAGTAGACGTGTGTGTGAGGAGAATGAAACATTTTTTTTTATAAGAGTGTCGGAGGAGAATGAAACATTTTTTATAAGGGTTTGAGAGGAGAACGAAGTTTATATAGTAAATGCGTTTTAAAAACCTTGAGAGAAAGCCCGAAAGAAAATGTCTAAAGAAGACAAAATCTATTAGCGGTGAACTTAAATTGTTACGTATAATGCTTAGTCATAGGTAAGTTTTAGCTTTAGACCCACTTTTTAAGAAGAAGATCTAAAAAATTATGTTGGGCTCTCTATGAACAAAATATTCTTGAAAATTGATGAGTAAGTTTTCATAATAAACGAAGCACACGGTTAGCCGATATTATTTTTCTTTTTTGGATTTTTCTTTCGAGTTCCTTTTAAAATTTTTAAAACGTGTTTGATAGAAATAACTTTTCAGATCCTTATAAATAATGTTTCATTATTTTTCCCGACCGATTGGAATTTCACAATTTCCAATTTTTTTTTAATGGATAATAGCATGAAAATATTAGCCATGGAAGCTTGCTCATTATGATTCAAAATCCTCAGGGGCAACATTACGAAAAGGGTTGAATAGGACATTTGCAACCCTGTTTGCTGGTGCTTTAGGAGCTGGAGCTCATTATTTGGCTGCCTTATCCGGACATGTTGGCCAGCCAATCATAACCAGTATCTTTGTCTTTCTACTAGGTAAGAACACTAAAACATGACAGAGCTAAAGAAATTGGACAAAAGTGTTTGTATTTAACTTTGATTAAAGGTGCTTTTCACCAATTAAAACCCATTCCCTTTTGATCATTAATCATCTTTCAAAACCCTAATCCCCAAACTCATCCCCGGTTGATTAGAGGGGAGAACGAAACTTTTTTTTGTAAGAGTATGGAAACTTCTCCGTAACTGACGGCGATATGTAATAGGCCAAAATGGACAATATCTGTTGGTGGGCTTGAGATGTTATACTGCTCTTTCATAACATTTGACATAGAGTATTTTTGGAGAGATTCGATCAAATTAGAAGGACTAAATTGTTTTGTGTGTTGAACAGCGTGCATACTGACGTTTATGAGGTTCGTTCCGAGCATCAAAGCAAAATATGATTATGGAATGATGATAGGCATTTTAACATTCGCTTTGGTATCCATATCTGGCATTCAAGATGATGAAGTAGTTTTACTTTTTGAGAAGAGGATTTCAACCATCTTCCTTGGTGTCTGCGTTTGTGTGCTTATTTCTATTTCCATTTCCCCAGTTTGGGCTGGTCAAGATCTCCACAATCGTATTGCTCTCAACATTGAAAACTTGGCCATCTTCTTGGAAGGTATATACTCATAATCTCTAGGTTTTTAGTTTCAATTGACACGATTTCTTAAGAATTCGAGAGAAGAAAAGAAGAAATTAGTCTCGAGATTACGATTTTTAAGATGTGCAACAAGACCCACCTCGTCTTTTATACAACCGTAGGAATATTGTTTCCTCGTGAATCTCTCGTAGATTTTATACTCATGAACTAAATTTTTCTCCGAAAACCCAATTCTCTCTCTCACATAGAATTCCGGCTTTGATCCTAACAAAAATAAATGAAAAATTTCGCAAAAACGAATATTGAAATAAAAGGCATAAACAGGACGGAAATGGAGACCGAAAAAGCTTCCCCATCTCCATCTCGTTGACATATCTAAGCATGTCATTTTAGTTCAAAAATTTCTTTTTGTTTACATGGTTTGAATAGCAAGTAGTGAAGAAACTTTTGGAATATTTGACAGGATATGGATCAGTTGAATGCTTAAAAAGCTTACAAGATGAACAATTCACTCAAGAATATAAAAGTATTCTCAAATCAAGTGGCATTGAGGAGACATTGGTATATGCCTCTCTCTCTCTCTCTCTCCTTCCATCTCTCTCATTTCTCATATGTATTTATGAACTGATAGTGTCATTTCTTACAGTATAATTCTGCAAGATGGGAGCCCGGCCACGGATGTTTCCAGTTTCGTCATCCATGGAATCAGTACCTTAAAATCGGAGCTTTAACATCTCAATGTGCCTTTAGAATTGATGCCCTTTGTCGCAATCTCTCTTCTTCTAATATTCAAGTAATCTCGCTCCTTTCGAAACTATTCTTTCTTAAAATATCGTTACTTAAACTTTTAAATAGAGATATTCATGAGTTCGATTGAATCATGTTGGATTTGAGACATTTTTTTAGACTCAGCTCAATTATTTTATCGGTGAACTTTTTCAATTCAAAATAACTATAGTTTAAATAATAAACTCAACCATAAATTTTTTGAGTTAGATTGATTCCAGTTGTTCGAGTCCTTTATTAAACTAGTTGTTGCGGAATAAATAATAATCAAAATAATTATGAAATTAAACAATATATATATATATATAATTGTATGGTAAGCAAAACCAATTTCATAATTGAACCTAACTCAACCCAAATAAGTTTATACAAACCGTACTGGTTAAATTGGGTTGAACTTACCTCAACCCAAATAAGTTTATACAAATCGTGCCGGTTAAATTGGGTTGATTAGGTATTTTTGGGTCATCGAGTTTTATATCTCACCTAACGGGTTTCTCTAAAATCGGCCATTGTTGTAGGTATCACAAAAGATTCAAACAGAAATCCAAGAGACATGCATGGAGATGAGCATGGAATCAGGTAAAGCACTGAGGCAGCTGGTTTCATCCATAAGGGAATTAACTCAACCAACTCGAGCACAAATCTACACGCACAACTCAAAATCAGCTGCCAAAAGGCTCAAAACCTCACTCAGATCATCACACTTATGGGAAGATTGTGATTTCTTGACCCTCATCCCGGCTGCCACGGTCGGGTTGCTGCTCGTCGACGTGGTCGAATGTACTGAGAAAATCTCAGAGGCTGTTCAAGAACTAGCCTCTTTGGCTCATTTCAAGAGTGGGAAGGCTGAGCCAATGCAAAGTGAGAAGGAAAAAGTGCAGCCCAATATTGGTGTTGCTTTTGTTACAATACCAATTAGTAGTGTGTGAATTTGAGAGTTGTAATTAGATGGAAATGAAACTAACATTAATCAGCTTTTTCCTTTTATGGTTTTAGTAGGATGAAGTTGATTTTGTTGGTTGATCTTCAAATAGAAAGTAGACTGTTGTGTCAATTATTTAAAAAGTTAGAGCTTTTGTGTTCATATTTTGATGGTCCTTATGGAATGATCACATAAATGCGACATTAATGAACCAATACACAGTTTCGTGGCCTCGAGAGCAAAAACTATCATCCGTTTAAAGATTCAATGTCTTTACGAGGAAAAATGTTAAGAAAACGAACGAGCATTTTTTAAAATGTTTAGTAAGTAACCCTATTATTAAGATTGAAAAATGCAAACATGTACACATTCAATATGGCTGATGGGACCTAATTTCATGATTGATTTTGAGCTCTACTTTCATTTTCGGGTATAATTGGATGCATAGTACTTTCTAGGTCTGACTATGGGGCAGCACAAATTAAATTTTTTAATTAATAAATTTTCATTAATTAACTAGAAGGCACTCGATTATAAACTTAGCATTGAACTTTTATGCTCCTTATTTATGTTCATAATTATAACTGGGTCAAAAGTCTCTTCTACCATAGTTAAATCTTTCCCCTTAAGTATCACTACTTATCTTAAAAATTTGCTTATGATCCAACCATAAAATAAGTCCTTCTTATCCACCACGAGGGTGGACACATTGTTCAAGTATCGAAACTACGTGTCTACTTACCATATATATGTTTGAGTGAATTTCATCTACGAAGATTATATTTTTAGCTCCCTTTTTGCACAAGTTTCTAAAATGGTATGATTACTAAATCATTTACAAAAGTCATTCTCACTCGGGCAAATCAAAAGATAAGCTATTAAAGTAGGAGTTCATAACTCACTCATGATTTATCTTCTCAATTAACAAATTTACAAACCGATTAAATATTTGTTGGTCCAGTCTTATCTTAGTAGCTTGTCTAAAAACCAAGGATTAAGGTACGGCCCTAACTTTATAATAGTCTATACTTGATTAGTGTAACCTTTTATTTTACCCCACAATTTTTGTTAACGATGGAGTAAAGTTAGATATAAGATAACATTTATTTTAAACCTATAGAGAGAATAGCTTACTTCTAGACCATCATTAGTGGAAACTATGGTTTATAAATACATGTGTTAGACGAACACGACTCTCCACAATGGTATGATATTGTCCACTTTGAGCATAAGCTCTCATGGCTTTGCTTTGGGCTTCCCAAAAGGCCTCATTCCAATGGAGTTAGTATTCCTCACTTATAAACCCATGATCATTCCCTAAATTAGCCGATGTGGGACTTTCATCATCCAACAACATGTATTTATTTTTAACCACGGTTAGATCAACTCCTATAACATTAGACATAATTTTTAATCTCTAGAGAAATCCGGTAATGAAATAGAGCAACTACGGCATGACATGATTGATTGATGAGTGCAGAAATATTTATTTAAAATATTTCAAAAACGATGTCATGAACTTAAACGTTTGTAATAAAAACTTTAAAAATTAGAGGAAAATAAATAACGTGAAATTTAAATAAACCTAAGAAAATAATAAAATAATTCTTTAATCTAACCTAAGTGCTACAAAATAGACATAAATGTAATCACCTTAACATTGGTTCCATAGTCTTCATTATGATGTCAGAGTCTCTATACGAAATGTGTTACCTTTACCTAAAATGCAAGAGCAGCACGTTGCTTGAATACTCAGTATTAAACCTAACTTTATGAGAATTGGTTAAGTGTTTGAGAGAACATTGTTATTCTTTAGTTAATTGTTACTTAAAATTTAAGCATATTTTTGTTATTGACCTTATGTATTTATTACTTGCTTCAAATTGTTGAGCATACGCCTCGTGAACATTTATTATGACACTCCTAAAAGAAAGAATATATAAATGGATCGAAATCATATCTGAGAACGATCTTGAAAATAGAATGACTATGAAAAATTTACACGAAAATGAAAGTGAAAGTTACTGGTGCACCTCCTTTTTCAGTGCCTCAATCATAGACCTCGTGTGAAATTTTCTAAAATACATGGAAAGGACTCGTATTTGGTTAGTGGAAATAGTTTTCACTCTTAAAAGCGACAAGTAATAACATGACCACGTCGTAAGAGATGCAAGAGAATATTAAAGTCATTAGGTGTTAAATCTGGATCTAAATTCTGAATATAAGTCGGTTTCAACATCTCGGGTTTTTTAGAAAACTATATTATTCTTATTATTCTTATTATTTTGTTGAAAAGATTTATTTATATCATTAATATTATGCATTGCTTTGTTCCAACCTCAATTGTGTGCATTGGTGAGTCAATGCTTGAGTTAATAATTGAAATTAATGAGTTCTTGGTGTTTTGGAAATTAATGCAATGGGATTGTTGAGCAAAATTAAACAAAATTAAATAAAAAGTAAAAACTACATATAGATTCTATATAGTTGAATTATACTAAAAATGACACTTTTGAGATGAATTAATAAAGCCTTAGTATAACAGGAAAATTAAATTGCCTTAGTTCGTGTGTTCTTAAATGGGGTACCTTCTGTTTTTGTCTTAACCTTCGGCTGACTGGATCTGGTCCTTTAGTGTCTTTCCACTTCTGTCGTTCGGGAACAAACACTTCGCTCAATTCTTTTGAATCCCGGGACGGTTGGTTCGTCCTATTCATATATTCACGACCAAGAAACACTGGATTCTTTAATTTTTTAAAATTTACATACGTTCTCGTGGTAGTTCAAAATTATTGTCTTTTCGTGGTAACTCAAAGTTATTGCTTTTATGCTATGCTTTCATACATCTTTTTAACTCTTAAGAATAAATTAATGTCGGGTATATTTCAATTTTATAGGTTTGTTTCCATACGTAGTTGAGCTTCAAAAATATATATAATTTTTATAAACGCTACGTGTCTAGACAACGTAAATGTTTAGAAGCCACATGTAGTTTGGGCAAAGATATTGACTTTTGAATGCAAATTAAATTTCAATTAAAAATATATCATAATGAATTTTGGATTCTTTACTTCAATGCATGACCGTTAGTAAATTGTCCTCAGAAGAAAGTAGTATTTTCGCGGTCATGAAGTTATCTCTAAGATAGTTTTGATAACGAAAGCAAAGAGGTTAATCCAACAAGGAGATTAAACCATATTGATCAGTGTCGTAGACATGAAAAAGGAAGAAAAGTCCTTGCCTGTAGTATCGATAATGAATAAATTCCTCGATGTGTTTTCGAAGGAAGGGGTTTTTTTTGCATAGAGCTCGAACTAGGTACCAATCCTATCTCCAAGACCCCATATCGCATGACACTAGTGCAACTGTACGATTTGTTGAACATGGGTTTTCATCCGTCTAACATATCCCCTCCAGGTGCACCCGTGTTTTTTTCATGTCCAAAAACATTTCAAATTATTGCACCTTCGATCGAATATAAAAACATATGAAAAACGCTGTAGTTAATGTAAATAAATTGATAACGTGCGAAACAACAACCATTAAAACAATTTTATCCATAATTCCATATCATTAAACATACAATAGAGAAATTAAAATTTACATCAAATGGCATACGAGACATTTATTAAGAACAAGTTAAAAACATTTTGCTATAAAACCAAGAACATAAACCAACCAAAACCCACTTCCAAATCACCAAGCTCCATCTCTTTAAGATCATGGTGGAGGGATCTAAAGAGACCTTAACCAATGATCACCATGGTTGGCTCAAAGCCAAAGCGTGGAAGTTGCACAAAAAAATGGTTGAATTATTAAACAATGCAACGAAGGTGGGGAAAGACGACCCCAGAAGAATAGTTCATTCTTTAAAGCTTGGATTAGCCATCACCACTGTCTCCTTGTTCTTCTATTTCGAGCCTCTCTACGATGGCTTGGGCGCATCTTCGATATGGGCTATCATTACCGTCGTAGTCGTCTTCGAGTTTTCTGTAGGTAAGTTCTCGTACCAAGCATAGAGATCTTGAATGACTTGAATATGATTCTCAACCTAACTCTCTCTATTCTCGAGTTAGATTAGATTGAGTTGATAGGTTGTTTATTTTTTCTAATTATTTAGAAATTTTTTTACTTATTCACTATAAATGTCACGTTAATAATTAAAATCTTAGAAAACTCAAATATTAAACATTAACAATGTGTCGAGATCTATTATTCTCCGTAATAATATTAACAGTAGGGTTGGGTTGTAAACTCTGTTTTCAGGTTGACTGGATTGAGCCAACAAAAAAAAATCTCGGAATCGTGAACCAAACCAAATTTTTGATTTTTCAAAATTCAACTCAATCCAACCCAACTCTTATACATAGGGTAGGGTAGTTCGAATTGTTCGAATCATCGAGTCGTATGAGAACTCAATTTTCAAATATTTAAAACAGTATTCTTGTTTATTGATAAACACGTCTTACCTAGTAAAAAACACACCACTCGAATACTCATCTTGTAACAGCCCAAGCTCACTATTAGCAGATATTGTTCTGTTCGGGCTTTCCATTTCAAACTTTCACTCAAGGTTTTTAAAACGTGTTTAATAGGGAATGATTTCCATATGTTTATAAATGGTGTTTCGTTCTTCTCTCCAACCGGTGTGGGATCTCAAGGTTAAGTTTTTACGGTGATTTCTGAATAACAGGAGCAACGCTGGGAAAAGGGATGAATAGAGCAATAGCAACATTAATAGCTGGAGCTATAGGATTTGGAGCTCATTACATCACAAGCTTTACAGGAAATATTTGGCATCCCATATTACTTGGGATCTTGATATACACAATATGTAATATTACATAAACCTCCATGCATTCAATTCCATATATATTTCACCATTAACCATAAGAAAAACACTTGAATTCTGTAATGCAGCTGCCACAGCCTCATATTGTCGATTCTTCCCCAAGCTGAAGGCCAAATATGATTATGGGCTTTTGATATTCATCTTGACATTCAATATGGTAGCATTGTCCGGTTTCAGAGATGATGAGATATTAAAACTTGCATGGCATAGGCTCGCCAACATTCTAGTGGGTGCCTTTATTGCTGTGGCTATTTGCATCTTTGTGCGACCTGTTTGGGCTGGTGCTGATCTTCATCAATTTGTTGCTACTAATATTGAAAACCTTGGGACATTCCTTGAAGGTGAATTTTAGCAAGAACATAAGAACGATAATCTGAGACGATAGCTACATTGTAACGATCGCGTTTGATGATTTTCTCGACGTTTTTGTTTGTTGATACGCGTTATTGGCAGGTTTTGGGATTGAGTATTTTGGAGCATGTCAAGGAGAGATGGTTGGAGGAGGGAATGTGATGAAGTATAGAAGTGTCCTTTGTTCTAAACAAAATGAGGAAGCTTTGGTAAGTTTAGAAAAGAATTGTTAAGGTACTATTTTAAACCTAATAAATTATGATCTTAAAGACTTTTTAAGTTTTGAATCAACTTATTAATTGTTCTTAATGTTGAATTAAAAGAAGTTGACTTGATTAGTGTTTATCAAAAGAAAAAAAAGAGTTGACTAAATTGTTGTTTTATTTAGGTTAGGAAATAGTGAAAATAAAGTTGGGAACCAAACATTGCCCGCTTTAGCCCCTTAGGTATCGTCGTCATAGCTTTAAAGAGGTTTTCACATCCTTATAAGAAATGTTTCGTTCTTCTCTCCAACCAATGTGGGATCTCACAATCCACCTCCTTGGGGACCAGCGTCCTTGGTGACATACTATTTGTAACACCACAAGCCCACCGCTAACAAAGCTTGTTCGCTTTGGCTCGTTACGTATCATCATCAGTCTCACGATTTTAAAAGCAATGTTTTTGAGATCGCACAACATTCTTTATAAGCATGTAGGAACCTCTCCTCAATAGACGTGTTTTAAAATCATAAGGTTGACAGCGATACGTAATAGATCAAAGCAAATAATATTTGCTAATAGTGAATTTTGGCTTTTACACTTTCTTTTTTCTCCCTCAAATCCCGTAATTTTTTTTTCGAGAAATTTACTCAATTTATAAGGACTAAATTTCGAGTTAACGAGTTAACTCGTGTGTAGGCTTACCAAGCTACATGGGAGCCTCCACATGGAAAATTCAGACTTTGTCATCCTTGGAAACAATATCAGAAGATTGGTACCTTATCAAGGGACTGTGCCTATTGCTTCGAAATTCTTAACCTCTACCTCAACACGGACCAGATTCAAGTACGTCGATTATTTGAAAAAATAACGTTTTACTCGTATCAATTTTCACCATAAACTTTTAATTTCATTCAAATAATATCTAAGGTGAATGAGAGATAATTGTCCTCTTTCTATAGTTACCCCTAGAAATTCAAAGGCAATACCAAGAGCAATGCGTACAAGTATGCATTGAATCAAGTAAAGCTTTGAAGGCCATGGCTAAGGCATTAAGAGATATAGTTCCACCGGCCTTGGCCAAGTCCCACATCGAGATAGCAAAAAAGACGGCTGGTGAGCTCAAGCTTCTTCTAGCGAGTAGCCACTTTCATGGCGATATGAATATGGTATCAACCACAACTTTGATTTTACTACTCATTGATTCCTTCTCTTGTGTGGAGAAGATTGTTGATTCTATTCATGAGTTGGTATCGCTTGCTCGGCTGAACACTGCGCTGCAGAAGTCCGATGTAACGCCGACCGAGCAAAAGGGTTCGGGTGATAAGGCTTCGTCACAACCTCATCATATTGTTACCATTGCTCAAAGTCAATTTGCCGAGTAGGGAATGAGAAATTTAAGTGTTCTATCCGTTCTTGTTTATGATTTTTATTTGTGTGTTTTTGTAGAAACAAGTTTGTTGAATAGTTTTATGTAGAATTTGAGAGAGTTTCGTTAATTAATCTTTAATAGTAAAATTGTCTCGATTTTCTAGGACCCATATTTGAGTATTAATGATGAGATAATAAATAAGAGGGTCGTGTTGGTGCCATGAGAATACAGTACGTAGTGTTTTGTTAAGCAAAACGGTCCACACATTACATAGTAGTTGGTACCATGAGGTTTAATCTCTCAAGATCATGATGATTATTATGATTATGAAAATGAGTACGAGTCGCTAACTAATCCTAAATAGTACTGCATCTCGATGGATGGATTATGAGTAGGAGCTACGTCGAGATTGCGTATAATTGGAAGAAAAATTGCCAAAAATAGTAGATTATCTAGAAACTTTAATAAGTTAGATTGCAAAAACCTAAGTGGCTAGATAAATTTTTTATCACGATAACACTATTGATATGACTCGCCTCGGTATTGTTACAAATATTTTTATCAAATCGTTCATACAGTGTATAAGAGTGTAACTCTAGATTACGGCAATTAAATAATTGAACTTGTGGTATATATAATTGCCACGTGGAAAATGGAGGGGATAATTAAGAAAACACAGGAGCAGAGAAATGGATGAGAATATCTCTTATCTGCAATCATGAGATCCACGTGGATAGTTGCAGTTGGGCAGTGAGATCCCAACCCAATCCAAAACCTGGGACATGTCGAATCTCAACCAGAATTTAGATTCGAGATCCTTCTCTCTCCAACCACTGGCTTATCTCTTTCCTTCCTATTTCCATTTTAGCCTTCTTCCCTCTCCTCTCGCATCACTCCACTGCCCATTTTGAAGCCTGCTTCTCTGCAACAAAGCTATGGCCACTCAGGCTCTTGTTTCATCCTCGTCCCTAACCTCTTCAGTGGGTGCTGCCAGACAGCGATTAGGACCAAAGCCGTCCCTTGGTTCCTCCAGAAAGGCCGCTTCTTTCGTTGTTAGAGCTGAAGCCACTCCTCCTGTTAAGGTAATGAATGACATATTGATTACTTTGTTCTTATTCGTTCGAGTTGGTTTAGTTGTGATTTAATGTTTGTTGTCGTTGCAGCAAGGAGCAAACAGACAATTATGGTTCGCTTCTAAACAAAGTCTTACGTATTTGGATGGAAGGTATATTGATTCTTTATATACCTTCAGAAATTATTAACTTAATAATTGTTCGGTAGTTATTGACTTGGAATAAGTTTAGTGATTTCGTAGCTAAGTAATTAAGGTTTCTTTTTACCAAAAGATTTCTCCCCTCAAGTTGTTCTTTTTCCGTCTTTTATTTGTTTCGACATGTTTGGATCGTGGGTCATATCCAACATTATTGTCTCTTATTCTTAGAAACATGACAATCGAGTGTCTTAAATTGTAAAAGCTTCACGGGATATGAAACTAAGTCGTGTGATTTGAATTACTTGGTTTGATTGATAGTCTTCCGAGTGATTTAAGGATTTGATTCATTGGGACTATTAGACCTTGTTCTTTTTGTTCTTTTTGTTCTTTTATTTGTTTCGTCATATCAAACATTCATGTCTCCAGTTCTTAGAAACATGACAAACTAGTGTTTTAAATGGTAAAAGCTTCAAATGATATGAAACTAAGTCGTGTGATTTGAATTATTTGGTTTGATTGATAGTCTTCCAGGCGATTATGGGTTCGATCCATTGGGACTATCAGACCCCGAGGGCACAGGAGGGTTCATCGAGCCGAAATGGTTGGCATACGGCGAGGTGATCAACGGGAGGTTCGCGATGTTAGGAGCAGCCGGAGCCATTGCCCCAGAGATCTTTGGATCACTAGGGTTAATCCCACCAGAAACAGCCCTCCCATGGTTCAAAACAGGGGTGATCCCACCAGCAGGGACCTACAACTACTGGGCAGACCCCTACACACTGTTTGTGTTGGAGATGGCTCTAATGGGCTTTGCAGAACACAGAAGATTTCAAGATTGGTACAACCCAGGATCCATGGGAAAACAATACTTTTTAGGGTTAGAGAAGTTCTTGGGTGGGTCAGGTGACCCAGCTTACCCAGGTGGCCCCTTGTTCAACCCTTTAGGGTTTGGAAAAGATGAGAAATCAATGAAGGAATTGAAGCTGAAGGAGATCAAGAATGGGAGGCTTGCAATGTTGGCTATCTTGGGTTACTTCATACAAGGCCTTGTTACTGGCGTTGGCCCTTACCAAAACCTTTTGGATCATTTGTCTGACCCTGTCAACAACAACGTTTTGACAAGCCTTAAGTTCCACTAGAATGGATGTGTGGTTTGTAATTTGTGTATTATAAAATTGTCTCCCACTCTCTATTGTAACATGAATCGAGGATATTAGCTTGGTTTCTTTTATTAGAGTCCGATTTCACCTCGGTTGGAGAAGGGAATGAAACATTTCTTTTAAGGGGGTGAAAATCTCTCCCTAGTAGACATGTTTTAAAATCAGATACGTAACGAGCTAAAGCAAACAATATCTACTAGACGTACTTAATGTCACAAACAGTAGGGATAATGATTGTGCGGTACTTACTCTAACCCAGTGAATAAGTCAGCCGTGAGAAATTCAGATTTCGCGGGCAACGTCAACGTATGCTCAAGCCTTGAATTACGTTTGAGAAAAATGTCTTAGGAAACGTGAGTGAAGAAATACGATGAAAACAATTAGAAAGAAAGCAATATTATAAAGTAAAAACTTAGGCAACAACGACTTTGATAGTATACAACTAGTCATATATTTAAGTCAGATGGGTATTGACATAATTTTGGTAAAGTATAGTACACCTATATATTGACACAACAATAATAGTAAAAGTTTATCTAATATAAAAACCAGTAAAAATGATTTGGAACGAGCAAGAACACCTCCCGGTATAGAATTTGATAACACTTTTGGAATCAAATTACTTGTTTTAGGAAGCTAAGACTTCCTTTAATTCCTTGAGTTTTCAAGTGCAAGAAGAAAGTTGGGCGTATAAAAATTATTAGCGAAGAAAATTGTTGAACTCCGCCGCATCTCAAACCTCCATCAATGGCTTCCCTCTCCCCATTCTCACTTCTCCTTCTAATTCTCACCATTACCGCTCAAACCCATGTCGCCTCTTCCGTAAGGGACATCGCCCTCAACTCAACAGACATCCACGAGCTTTTGCCCCTTTACGGTTTTCCAAAGGGTCTCTTACCCAACAATGTCAAATCCTACACGCTCTCTGACGATGGTAGCTTCGAAATCGAACTCGAAAGCGAGTGTTATGTGAAGTTCGATCTGTTGGTGTATTACGAGAAGATAGTCAAAGGGAAATTGAGCTATGGGTCTGTGGCGGATGTTTCTGGAATTCAAGCAAAGAAGCTGTTCTTGTGGGTCTCTGTTACAGGAATCGAGGCTAATCAGGGCTCTGGAACCATTGATTTTTATGTTGGGGTTTTGTCGGAGACTTTGCCGGCTCAACAGTTCCAGAAGATTCCTGCATGTACACGGAAGGCTTGCTTTGGAGAAGGAACAGAGGCTATGTGAGGTAGTCATGCTCTTTCTTGGATTTGTCTGCTTTGATGAACACTTCTCCATGTTTGATCTGTTCTCTGATGAAATGGTGTTTGATCTTTATGTGCTTACTTCTTTCATTGCAAATTGGGTTTTTGGGAAGAGCAATTGTTATCTGATTTTGTTGAGGAGATTTAAGTTCTTGTTGCACCATTCTGTATCCAAAATACTTGACAATTAGCTGTAAACAAAGAAGTATAGTTAGCTTTGGTTGTTGTCAAGACTATAATGTCTTGCTTCTTTGATGCCCATGAAACTGCACCGGAACCAATCACTATATTTGGTAGTCATTAATGTTTCCTACCTACCCAATCACTATCACTATCACTATAACCAACTTGAACATTGTCCATGTTCTTGAATTCCATGATCAATAGTTTCAAGAATATATCGGAGAACTCTTGTTCCAGATCCGACTGAATTCTCTTCAGCTTCTTGGTATGAAACTATGGGATATCCCTTCACCTCTTCAGGCTCGTATTCGCTCTCAACTCTTGTCCATCCCTTCACTTCTGGTACTAGGGGAAAATGTTCTTGTTCTGTCATCACTCTGGCTTCCCTTGTATGCTGTAATGCTTCTTGATTACAAAAGCTCCTTGACTTACCAAATATAAGAGAGTTGTTTGGAAGGGTTCGAGTCTGATACTCAGGTAAATAAACATGCCTTGAGGATAACAATGTCGAGATTCAATAAGTCTAACTTGAGAGGAAGGATGTAAGTTTGTGTTTGACGGGAATCAAACCCAGGTCTATTGCTTGGAAGACAATTATCCTAACCGTTGGACTACAAAGACCTTATTGTTTGTACTTTCATAGTTAAGATCTCTCTCTGGAACAAAAGCAAGTTCGACTTTGACTCCCTCAAAGAAAAAGTCAAACTCGAGTCTGACAGGCATGGGTAAAAATAAACATGCCATGATGATAAGAATGTTGAGATGCAATGGAACTACTTGAGAGGTAAGGAGGTACAGTTTACGTTTGCCGGGAGTCGAACCCGGGTCTATTGCTTGGAAGGCAATTATCCTAACCATTGGACTACAAACGCCTTATTGTTTGTACTTTCATGGTTAAGATCTCTCTGTGGAACAAAACCAAGATCGACTTTGACTCCCTCAAAGAAAAAGTCAAACTCGAGTCTGACAGGCATGGGTAAATAAACATGCCATGATGATAAGAATGTTGAGATGCAATGGAACTACTTGAGAGGTAAGGAGGTACAGTTTGCGTTTGCCAGGAGTCGAACCCGGGTCTATTGCTTGGAAGGCAATTATCCTAACCGTTGGACTACAAACGCCTTATTGTTCGTACTTTCATGGTTAAGATCTCTCTGTGGAACAAAACAGGGTTTGACTTTGACTCCCCTTATTGTTCGTACTTTCATGGTTAAGATCTCTCTGTGGAACAAAACAGGGTTTGACTTTGACTCCATCAAAGAAAAAGTCAAACTCGAGTCTGACAGGCATGGGTAAATAAACATGCCTTGATGATAAGAATGTTGAGATGCAATGGAACTACTTGAGAGGTAAGGAGGTACAGTTTGCGTTTGCCGGGAGTCGAACCCGGGTCTATTGCTTGGAAGGCAATTATCCTAACCGTTGGACTACAAACGCCTTATTGTTTGTACTTTCATGGTTAAGATCTCTCTGTGGAACAAAAGCAAGTTCGACTTTGACTCCATCAAAGAAAAGGTCAAACTCGAGTCTGACACCCATGGGTAAATAAATATGCCTTGATGATAAGAATGTTGAGATGCAATGGAACTACTTGAGAGGTAAGGAGGTACAGTAGTTTGCGTTTGCCGGGAGTCGAACCCAGGTCTATTGCTTGGAAGGCAATTATCCTAACCGTTGGACTACAAACGCCTTATTGTTCGTACTTTCATGGTTAAGATCTCTCTGTGGAACAAAACCAAGTTTGACTTTGACTCCCTCAAAGAAAAAGTCAAACTCGAGTCTGACAGGCATGGGTAAATAAACATGCCTTGATGATAAGAATGTTGAGATGCAATGGAACTACTGGAGAGGTAAGGAGGTACAGTTTGCGTTTGCCGGGAGTCGAACCCGGGTCTATTGCTTGGAAGGCAATTATCCTAACCGTTGGACTACAAACGCCTTATTGTTTGTACTTTCATGGTTAAGATCTCTCTGTGGAACAAAACCAAGTTCGACCTTGACTCACTCAAAGAAAAAGTCAAACTCGAGTCTGACAGGCATGGGTAAATAAACATGCCATGATGATAAGAATGTTGAGATGCAATGGAACTACTTGAGAGGTAAGGAGGTACAGTTTGCGTTTGCCGGGAGTCGAACCCGGGTCTATTGCTTGGAAGGCAATTATCCTAACCGTTGGACTACAAACGCCTTATTGTTTGTACTTTCATGGTTAAGATCTCTCTGTGGAACAAAACCAAGATCGACTTTGACTCCCTCAAAGAAAAAGTCAAACTCGAGTCTGACAGGCATGGGTAAATAAACATGCCATGATGATAAGAATGTTGAGATGCAATGGAACTACTCGAGAGGTAAGGAGGTACAGTTTGCGTTTGCCGGGAGTCGAACCCGGGTCTATTGCTTGGAAGGCAATTATCCTAACCGTTGGACTACAAACGCCTTATTGTTTGTACTTTCATGGTTAAGATCTCTCTGTGGAACAAAACCAAGTTCGACTTTGACTCCCTCAAAGAAAAAGTCAAACTCGAGTCTGACAGGCATGGGTAAATAAACATGCCATGATGATAAGAATGTTGAGATGCAATGGAACTACTTGAGAGGTAAGGAGGTACAGTTTGCGTTTGCCGGGAGTCGAACCCGGGTCTATTGCTTGGAAGGCAATTATCCTAACCGTTGGACTACAAACGCCTTATTGTTTGTACTTTCATGGTTAAGATCTCTCTGTGGAACAAAACCAAGTTCGACCTTGACTCACTCAAAGAAAAAGTCAAACTCGAGTCTGACACCCATGGGTAAATAAACATGCCATGATGATAAGAATGTTGAGATGCAATGGAACTACTTGAGAGGTAAGGAGGTACAGTTTGCGTTTGCCGGGAGTCGAACCCGGGTCTATTGCTTGGAAGGCAATTATCCTAACCGTTGGACTACAAACGCCTTATTGTTCGTACTTTCATGGTTAAGATCTCTCTGTGGAACAAAACCAAGTTTGACTTTGACTCCCTCAAAGAAAAAGTCAAACTCGAGTCTGACAGGCATGGGTAAATAAACATGCCTTGATGATAAGAATGTTGAGATGCAATGGAACTACTTGAGAGGTAAGGAGGTACAGTTTGCGTTTGCCGGGAGTTGAACCCGGGTCTATTGCTTGGAAGGCAATTATCCTAACCGTTGGACTACAAACGCCTTATTGTTTGTACTTTCATGGTTAAGATCTCTCTGTGGAACAAAACCAAGTTCGACCTTGACTCACTCAAAGAAAAAGTCAAACTCGAGTCTGACAGGCATGGGTAAATAAACATGCCATGATGATAAGAATGTTGAGATGCAATGGAACTACTTGAGAGGTAAGGAGGTACAGTTTGCGTTTGCCGGGAGTCGAACCCGGGTCTATTGCTTGGAAGGCAATTATCCTAACTGTTGGACTACAAACGCCTTATTGTTCGTACTTTCATGGTTAAGATCTCTCTGTGGAACAAAACCAAGTTTGACTTTGACTCCCTCAAAGAAAAAGTCAAACTCGAGTCTGACAGGCATGGGTAAATAAACATGCCTTGATGATAAGAATGTTGAGATGCAATGGAACTACTTGAGAGGTAAGGAGGTACAGTTTGCGTTTGCCGGGAGTCGAACCCGGGTCTATTGCTTGGAAGGCAATTATCCTAACCATTGGACTACAAACGCCTTATTGTTCGTACTTTCATGGTTAAGATCTCTCTGTGGAACAAAACCAAGATCGACTTTGACTCCCTCAAAGAAAAAGTCAAACTCGAGTCTGACAGGCATGGGTAAATAAACATGCCATGATGATAAGAATGTTGAGATGCAATGGAACTACTTGAGAGGTAAGGTAAGGAGGTACAGTTTGCGTTTGCCGGGAGTCGAACTCGGGTCTATTGCTTGGAAGGCAATTATCCTAACCGTTGGACTACAAACGCATTATTGTTTGTACTTTCATGGTTAAGATCTCTCTGTGGAATAAAACCAAGTTCGACTTTGATTCCATCAAAGAAAAAGTCAAACTCGAGTATGACAGGCATGGGTAAAAATAAACATGTCATGATGATAAGAATGTTGAGATGCAATGGAACTACTTGAGAGGTAAGGAGGTATAGTTTGCATTTGCCGGGAGTCGAACCTGGGTCTATTGCTTGGAAGGCAATTATCCTAACCGTTGGACTACAAACACCTTATTGTTTGTACTTTCATAGTTAAGATCTCTCTGTGGAACAAAAGCAAGTTCGACTTTGACTCCATCAAAGAAAAGGTCAAACTCGAGTCTGACACCCATGGGTAAATAAATATGCCTTGATGATATGAAGGTTGGAGATGCAATGAAACTAACGACAATTTGCTATTAATGCATAGTTCAAAACTATTAAAATATCAAGGAAAAAGTCAAACCCGAGTCTTATACATTGCGTATTTCAAAGCATTCATTTTTATTGTCTTACCATCATTATACGTTCTCCGACAATATAAATTTATTAGAGGTGTTCATATAACCAAATAACCGCGTCAATTCAAACCATGAATCAAAACCATAAAAGTTGGATTGGTTAGATTTTTTTTTTTTTTTTGTTTGCGTTGAATATTTGAAAAATAAAAATTCGAAATAGTTTGCAAGTTGTCGTTTTTCTATTCAAGTCAACCCAACCAAGTCGCAAAATAGAGTTACAGCTCAATTTTGCCCTAGACTACTTTTAAAATTATTATGAATATTAAGAATGGTTGATGTTAGTAACCAATGTTAAAATGTATCATAGATAATTTATCTTAAATAATTTAAAAAAAACAATTAGATAACTCATATCAACCCAACGTGTAAAGAGAGGGTATAGTTAGATTGGGCTGTGAATTTGGTATCCATGTCGTTCGAGTAACTAACCTAACTAATTCAAAATTTAGAATTGGCCCAACAGGGTCACTTTCTATTTTTTGTTAGATGAACTAAAATGGACGGGTTTAAACTATTTTTCGAACTTTAGAAACTAAAAATATTATTTTAAAACTTTAGGCACCAAATAAATACGAAACTATTTTTAAAAATGTTAAAAAAAATAAATAAATAAATAAAGTCAAAGTGTGTGCGCGGTTGATGTTTGTGGGGGAACATATCGTACCGTATCCATTTTTAATTTGAACGCCAACTGTGGATCCATTATTTAATTTAATTTAATTTAATTTAATTTAATCCAATTTCTTGAAATTAAAAAATAATATTATTATATAGATATATATATGTATATATCAGCGTTGCGTAAAGCTACACACCGAATCCCATAAAGAAAGGAATAGAATTTTGGAATTTTATTTTTTTAAAATACATTTATTGTGTCAGCTCCAAAAGTGCTGACTTGGATTTTTCTTTTTTTCTCATCTAAATATTTTCATTTTTCGTTTATTTGAGTGTCATTGTTTTTTTTAATTATACTTACCCATATTAGTTTTAATTATAAGTTTTTGTCCAAAATTAGAAAACAATTCTTTTGTATTAATGTGTCATTTATTTGATATTTTCTGGATTATTGATTATTAATTAATTTGATTAAATGTATATTAATCTAAAATTAATTTCTTAGAAATAGAGTAGGTTATTAAAGAGTTTTTTTTTTTTTCAAAAAAAGAAATATTTCATTTAATAATATGAAAAGAAATTCAATCCTTACATCATCACACTTCTTAGATAATTCTTTGGTTTTTAAAAATCATTCCGTTTTCTAACCATTTTTTTATTATTTCAAGAAAATATTTGGACTTTTAGTCAAATTTCGAAAATAAATATTAAATAAAAAATTAAACAATTATGGAACAATTTTAATTATTTAAAGTTTTTATTTAGGTTGCTTTTGAAATTAAAAAACTTTTATGGCTTTAATTCCAATGAAAATCTAGAGTGCCTAATTCATTTATTTTACGTTAAATTGAAGTTTTTTTTTTTTTAAATAAAACTCTAAATTAAAATATCTAATATTTTTAAAAATAAATTTATTAGGTTATTGGATTTTTAAAATATTTAATAAACTCATATTCTTTTATCTATAAAATATTTGACATTGCTTATTTATATGTCATAATATTGAATTTTATGTTCAATAAAGTTATAATTTTTTTAATCATTTATTTAATCTTAGATTTTGTATTTAATAGTGGCATAAAATTTTAAAAATGTTGAATACGTCAATTAAAGACATATTAACACAAATTAAAAAGTTAAAAAACGAGTAATTCTCTCATAAAAAAATTATAATTTCTTGGTGTATTTATGAGTCATTAACCAATTTTAACCTAATGTCATTCTATAAAATAAAGTATATCTGTGAACTTAAGTTCGACCAAATTTTAATAAAGATTAAAATATAAATAACCAAATTCGATTTAGGGTTTATATTAAATTAAAAAAAAAAACTATATTTATTTAAATATATATATAGATAAGGGTTTAGGGTTTATATTAAATTTTCAATTCTTTTTAAAAAAATGTAAAATAGTTATTTGTTAAAAAAATGTCTGTGAATATTTATAAACAATATATATATATATTATAACAAAGCACAAGAGGAATGAATGAAAATGGTTACAAGTACACGTGTTAATGACGACAACCCCAATGGACACCCCATATTTGGGGTTGTAGAGTCACGATGTGGGCCACCACCTCATATCCTCAAAAAAATAATAATAATGATAAATAAAATTGTATTAAAATAGTACTAAATTTTCATTTTTTTTTTAAAACTTTAAAAGAAATTCTGAACAACAATGTTTAAAACTGTTTCAAAAATAAAAATATTAATGTTATATTACGGATAAAGATAAAATATTAATGTCAGAATATATTTTTTTATTTTTTTAAAAAAGTGAAGAATATTAAAAAAAAATACTTTTAAGTATATTTTTAAAAGAAAATAATAATAATTTCTATAAAAAAAAAAATTAGTATGGTAGATTATTTTTTAAACAAATTTAAGAGTATTTTGATTAATTTAGTTTAATAGTAATATTTCTTTTGTTTTATTTTCATTTAAAAAGAGAGAAAAAAAAAACTCTATTTGTAGTTGCTTGCTCTGTTTCGTCTTCTCTGTTTGTTAGGTTCGCCCAATCAATCATGGCGGACAAAAAACAATCCCCGAACAAGTCCACCAACTCCCAGCCCCTTGCTGATTCTTCTTCCACTTCTCAAACCCTCCCCACCACCTCCGCCACCGCCACATCCTCCGCCGCCGCCTCCAGAAAGAAGCTCACTCTAATCCCCCTCATCTTCCTCATTTACTTCGAGGTCGCCGGCGGCCCCTATGGCGAAGAGCCGGCTGTACAAGCTGCCGGCCCTCTCCTCGCCATCGTTGGCTTCATCGTTTTCCCTTTCATATGGAGTGTCCCAGAGGCCCTAATCACGGCGGAGCTTTCCACCGCCTTCCCCGGAGACGGCGGTTTCGTTATCTGGGCTGACAGAGCCTTCGGACCCTTCTGGGGATCTTTAATGGGTACCTGGAAACTCCTCAGCGGCGTCATCAATATCGCTGCCTTCCCTGTTCTCTGCATCGATTACATCAAGAAAATCGCTCCGCCGCTCGAATCTGGCTGGCCCCGCCGTATCGCCGTCTTCAGCTCCACCCTTCTCCTCGCCCTCCTTAACTACGTTGGCCTCACCATCGTCGGATACGTCGCCGTCGTCTTAGCCTTCTTGTCTCTGTTACCCTTTATTTTAATGACGTTCATCGCTATCCCCAAAATTCACCCCCACCGGTGGCTCAGTTTGGGCGACAAAGGCGTCAAAAAAGACTGGAATCTCTACCTCAATACTCTGTTTTGGAACCTCAATTTCTGGGATAATGTCTCCACTCTCGCCGGAGAAGTTGAAAACCCACAAAAAACATTCCCTATGGCTCTGTTTGTATCCGTGATTTTCACTTGTGTTTCTTATCTAATCCCACTTCTGGCGGTCATCGGCGCCGTCGATGTAGAACAATCCGCTTGGGGGTCTGGATTTCACGCACAAGCCGCCGGAATCATCGCCGGAAAATGGCTCAAAATCCTCCTGGAAATCGGGTCGTGCTTGTCGGGGATTGGATTATTCGAAGCCCAATTGAGTAGCAGTGCGTATCAGATTCTGGGTATGGCAGAAATCGGGATTTTGCCCAAATTCTTTGCGACCAGAGCGAAATGGTTCAACACTCCATGGATTGGGATTGTGATCTGCACGGCGATTTCGCTGGCGGTGTCGTACATGAACTTCACCGACATTGTTGCGTCGGCGAATTTCATATACAGCTTGGGAATGTTGCTGGAATTTTCGGCGTTCATTTGGTTGAGATGGAAGCATCCGGGGATCAAAAGGCCGTTCCAGGTGCCGTTGAGATTGCCGGCGTTGATTCTTATGTGTTTGATTCCGTCGGCGTTTCTGGTGGTTCTGATGGTTTTCACGCACAAAATGGTGCTCGTGGTGAGTGCTGTAATGACGGCAGCTGGAATTGTCTGGTTTGGGCTCATGAAGGTTTGTAAGAACAAGAAGATCTTGGAGTTCAATCCTCCGCTTGACGCCATTGAAGAATCTTGAAAGCTCTGTAATTTTTCTTCCTCTGTCTTTTATTATTATAGTCTAGCTTTCAGATTTGAATCAAGCACACACCTAGCCGGTATTGACCACTTTGGCCTGTTATATATAGTCGTCAGCCTCACAATTTTAGAACACATTTGTTAGAGAGAGTTTTCTACACTTTTAATAAATGTTTCGTTCTCCTCTACCGCCGATGTGGGATCTCGTATTTATCTACAGGATAGGTTGTGAACCCTAATTTCTCGATACACGAAATTAGGGACCCACGGGTAAGTTCTAATGTGTCTCATATAAAATTTAAAATTTGAACATAAGGACCCACCATGATTTGAAAGTTGAACTATCTTTGAAATTAAATCCTCCTTATTTGACTTCATACCTACTCTTTCCTTATTTGACTTCCTATCTACTTTTTTACTCTAAATATCAAAAATAATACCTACGTGTATGGCTTTGTTTCGTGAGAATCCGAAATTTTCACGGGATGGATATGGAGAATTAGTCGGTTTGTTTTGTAGGAATGTAGATACCTTGACATTTTAAGATTTTTGAACATCTTCTGATATTCATAGACTTTAAAGCTAAATGTAGAAACGTGCTTAGAAACCATGTGAATGAAGACAAAACATAATGAAATGAACTGTGATGATTTGTGAGAGTAGTGTAGGGATAGTTTTGCTCTTAGAAGCACTTTAAGACAAATAGGTAACGTAGTAATGTCAGAGACGATGCATGAAAATGTTCGAGTAATCAGGTGTGTTTGAAGCTTGAATTCAAAATTCTAGTATGAATCTATGCCGGAGAATTTTGTTTAAGAAAGTATCATATTGAACTATGAGATGGATCACAGACCAAATCAGCCATTGAGCCAATCTAATAACTTGATCTTAAAAAGTATAGAGTTCGACCTAGGCGCTTAAAATAGTGTTTGAGCTAGGTCGGGCCGACCTAACTATAGTCAAGCTCATGACTCTCACACATTGGATAAAGTTTGAGGTGGACCAACCTATTTTCAGAATATACTAATTATTTAATTTTTTTTATTAAAATTTTGTTAAAACTTTTTTTATTAACCTTAAGCACCTTTCAAATACTTTTTCATTAACTAAATACATATAAATTATAATTAAAAAATATGTTTTTTAAAATATTTGAAAAGTTCACTTTTAGAATATATAAAATAGTGTATAAAAAATTATATATATATATATATATAGATTTAGTTAACCGAATGACAAGTTTAATAAGTCATATGAGCTAGACCAGGCTTCGAAAGTATAATTCATCTCCAATTCAACAAATGAATGGGTTGGGTTGGACTAGACAAATCAAGTTTTAATTTAGGTCAACCTTGAATCTAGTCCAAGTTAGGTTCGGGTCAAACTAGACCACAAAACCATTGTTGAGATTGAAAGTAACAAAATGGCTCTATAAATATTTTGAAACTAACAAATTCTAGTTGACTCGCAGTTATTTTGGTAAGTTTTGTAATGGTTCAGTAACGCTCAATAGACGACTATTAGGTAGGCTAGTAGATATGCAATAGGCATCCAAGTAGGGTAGATTATTAAGTCCCAATAAGTGTCTAAATCACTCAATAAGCCCGATAAAATGTTATAAGCTTGTTTTGACTCAACAAAGTGTTAGCACTCATCTTAATGAAGTCATGAATCTGAATAACCACGAGAGTCATGTCGTCGAGAATCAAGACAACAAAATGAAAGGCAACATGACGCATGAAAAATTTTAGCCTAGAGTAGAGACAACGTTGAGCCTTGGATAATGAGAGTCACGAATACATAAAAATATACATATAGACAACGTCTACGGCCCCCCGTAAAGTTGCGTTGAATACAAAGCAAACCCCAAGATTCTAGAAACTAGATAGCATGGATTGGATTGGTTCCTCATAGGCAAAAATGGGAAGAAATCATTTCAAGAATAATATGAATTAATGAAGACTAAACCCAGTTACTATCACCTCAGAAGAACAAATTACAATGAACAAAGAACAATAAACAAGAGCTCCAAGAACTGAAGAACAAAGAACCATATGTGCTCAATAAATTAGCAATCTGAAAATTTCACCTCTCATGTCAAAGAAACCATCAAAGCCCAAGAAAAGATTACCCAAATCAAGAGCTGATATGAAGAGACCTGCAGCTTTGAACTTGCACCAGGAAGCTGACTTGAAGGCCCCAATGCTGTTGGAGGAGAAACTCCACCTCCACTACTTGAATTGGAGCTGTTTTTCAATATTTGAAACGATTAGAACTCATGTATTGATATAAAAAACAGATGATTTCTTGATTTCTTAAGTTATTGAGAGTGCTTTTGGTGGAATCTTCCACTTACCTTCCTGTGTATATGCAAGAGCCATGACCTGCAAGAGATTGGGGAACAAGATGAGAGAAATTGGATTAGATGGATGAGAGATTATGTTAAAGTCGAGTCCCGTACGAAACCCGAATAGTTGATATCAGATGAAATCGTTCAAACAGGCATTACAAATAAAATTAAGCAAAAGTTTAATGCTTGGCAGGGTATGCACATAGAACGGCAGACGAAACTTATGTGCGATATATACGAGCGATGTAACCGTGAATACAGGCTTTATAATAAATCAAATTGAGAAAGGAGATCAGAATCTTTATACAAAAAAATATGACAAGCACAAAACTAGAGAACTTAAAGACTAAGAGGAGAGCTTATGTTTGTAACGTTCTGCAGAAAACGTTGCGGTACTCTGGGCTTTCGGAGAACTTAGTTACCGGCGAAATTAAGTGAGATCCCACAACGATTAGAGAGAGGGACAAGTGCTAGCGAGAACGCTAGGCCCCGAAGGGAGATGGATTGTGAGATCCCATATTATTTTTTTTATAAGGGTGAGGAAACCTCTCCCTAGTAGACACATTTTAAAAGCCCATGAGGAGAAGCCCGAAAGGGGAAGCCCAAAAAGGACAATATCTGCTCGCTGTGGAATTGGGCTGCTACAATTGGTATCAGAACCAAACATCGGGCGGTGTGCTTGTAAGGACACGAAGCTCCGAAGGGGGTGGACACCAAGCAATGTGCCAACAAGGGAGTTGGGTCTTGAAGGGGGGTGAATTTTGAGATCCCACATCGATTGGAGAGAGAAACAAATGCCAACGAGAACGCTAGGCCTCGAACGGAGGTGGATTGTGAGATCCCAAATCGGTTGAAGAGGGGAACGAGACATTGTTTATAAGGGTGTGGAAACCTCTCCCTAGTAGACGCGTTATAAAAGCCTTGAGCGGAAGCCCAAAATAAAAATATAAGCTTTCTTCAGAGGCCATTCTCCCTTAATGGTTGGTTCAACCAAGGATCGGTGGTGTTTTTATAAGAATGTAAGTAGAATAAAGATGAACTTCTTCTGGACATGGGTTCAAGGGTAAATTTAAATTTCACAGATCAAATGTGGTTAAAGCTATAAGGTAAAATATAGTTTTAGTCCATAATTGCCTCAAGTAAATAAATCGAAGGAACAAGGATAAAAACTGTTAAAAAAACTTACTAGGATCGATCGTCGTAAGTGTAGCAGTACCGTCAAAGTCGCACGTACCACCACCAGCATGCATCTTTTGGTAGTAATCATTATACGCATAAGAAGCATGATCAGTAATGTTATTAGGGAGAAAGCATGGCCTGCCTTGCTGAATGGCAGCACAGTTTGCCCCTCCTTGTCCACAAGCCCAATTCAGGCCGTCCTGCAACTTATCTTCATCAGCTCCATGTTTAGCCACACAATAAACCGTAGAAGAATTCGCTGTTGCACGGCCAGAAGCCAAATCCAAAGGATAAACAGTAGAGCCATTGGAGAAAAGTATACCCCAGTTTTTCTCCGAGACCGAGCCAGGCCGCTTGTCTTCATTAAACAACTCGTAAATGTACGTGTTGATAGGTATGGTTGGCTGACTTGGAGGACCAGAATCATTAGAAACTCTCCTGATAAGATTGTTAACGTAGGTGCCAGCATTTTGAATTGTAGCATCAGGTTCATTTGCTCCACCAGACCATGGCCAGCCAGTCTCGGTAACCACGACGGGAATCCCAGAAAAATTGAAAGCATCGATCGAGTAGTAAGTTGCATCAACCATAGCATCAAACATACTATTATAGTGGAAAAGAGTGTTCGGGTCAACAATCTGCTTAATTGCAGGAAGCGATCGAAAAAGTGCATAATCGAGCGGAAAAATTCCATTCCCACTAGTGTATCCCAAATAAGGATAGGCATTCAACATGTAGTAGGACTTCGTGTTCTTTAAGAACTGGAGAAGCTGATACATAGTAGAGTTCCATGAAGCGTTAAAGGTGGCGGTGGACGGGGGGAAAGGTCGGGGTATCATGTCCATTGATTGGGGAGTGGAAACCTTGACCAGATAGTTTAGATTGGCAGCAACCAAGGCCTTATGTAGGGAATACAAGGCTGGAACTAAGACTGGACCAACTTGAGGAATTGTAGAAAGGACCTCACTGCCAACAGCAATGGCCGTAATATTTGTTCCTGGCAAGTAAGCTGCAACGTTTTTATTAACCCAGGCTGCAGCGGCTGCTGGTGATTCACCGATCCTGAGAACTTCCTCGTTCGTGACACCAACAATTACCTCGATGCTACTGTTTGCTAAGGCCTTTAGCAGCTGAGCATCAGCATTATAAAGGCGAAGATGAGTAATTTGATGGGATTTAAGAATTGCAACTATATCTGAAGCTGATGGAAGATTGGAGACGTCGGTCCCGAGGTTGACCCCCACAAACGCACCTATTAACGTCAATAACACAGCTAAGTAACAAATAGATAATTGGCTATAAAACCAAACATTCTAGGTTTTTGTTAGGAAAAAGATCGATAGTAACTAATGACGTTCGTTTGAGGCCGTGTGATCAACCTTTATTATGAAGATCACAGAAATAAAGTTTGTAGACATTTTCAAAATATTCGAACCAGACCGGATTCAGAACACGAAGTATGAAGGGCGCGAAAGTACTCAAAGTTAGATAAATAAGATACCTAATGAATTGACACACATGCCAAATAGAAGCAAGATCACAATTCCATGACACCCTTCACGCATTTTCGATTCGAATCAACCGAAACTTTAACTTTTCAGCTAGGTAGGATTATAGCTTCCCACTAGGTCTCGAAAATCGAACTCCCAAAACTCAAACAAGCTAGCACATACAATCTGCAATCAAGTCATATGAAAAGAAAAACATAAATAGAAACAAATAAGAACAACAATTCAAGAGGAACGTGTAAAAGTAATTGAATGCATGAAGAAAAAACTGCAATGGCAGGAGAGTAATAGAAAACATAATTCAATTTAAAGACAGAAAACAAAGGATCCCACGTCGGTTGGGGAGGAGAACAAAGTATTCTTTATAAGGGTGTGGAGACCTCTCTCACTCTAAAAACCTAAAAACCTTGAGGGGAAGCCCAGAAGGAAAAACCCAAAGAGAACAATATCTATTAGTGGTGGACTTGAGCCGTTACAAATGTTATCAGAATCAGGCACCAGGCAGCGTGTCAACGAAGACGCTAGGCCTCAGAGGGAGGTGGATTATGAGATCCCACCTCGATTGGGAAGGAGAACGAAGCACCCTTTATAATAGCGTGGAAACCTCTCCCTAGACGTGCTTTAAAAACCTTGAGGGGAAGCCCGAAAGTAAAAGCTCAAAGAGGACAATATCTTCTAGCGGTGGGCTTAGGCCGTTACAAAGGTATCATACCAAGACGACAAATAGCTTCCGACTCCCCTCACTTCCAACTTTTAATCAGTAAACATCTCGTCCATTCTTGTTTCAAACGTTCAGAAGAACTTTAAAACTTCAAAGGAAGGAAATCAAAATGGAAATGCACCCACAAGTCTACTTTTGAAAGGTTAAGAATTAGGGGAAAACAAGCTCCAAACAAGCTCTTTCAGCAGATCCACAACAGGAAACAAATGCAATAAAGCCATAAATATTCAGACAAAGCATTAACAAACAAAATGTAGCTTAGTTTACAAATGAAACTCTTAGCTTAGCTTAGCTTACACATATCATCAAAAAGATAAACCCCTGTTTCTCATTCTATTCTGTAGACTATGAACTACTGGAAAATCAACTTGAGAAAGCTTGAGCACCAAAAACAAGCCACAAAACACGAAATAGCGAGGAACCCATCTGGGAAATCTAAAAACAAGAAGTGGGTAAGTACCCGATCTGGATAATGTATCAGTCTTTAACTCAGCTTCAGAACAGAATCAAAACCCTAAAGAGAGAGCAGAGCAAACACTTATGAACACAGATTAATGGAAGAAGGACAAAATAGAGAAGTGTAGAAGAGAGATTCTAAGCAGCCAAGAACACTAAAAGGCGTTCGAAACGAGAGTAAAAGACAGGAGCAAAAAACCAAACTCCCCACCAAGCAATAGTTAGAAGTAAAAAAAAAAAAAATCCCAAAACAAAACACACCCACGAGAAGAATCATACCCCACCATTTCCCAACGTATATATTTCGTACAAAACAGGACTAAGCTAAGCTTGTGAGATGTCCATCGAAAAGAACATGAACTAGAGGTGTAAAAACTGACAGGCAATGCATATAAAAACTTTTATTGCTTGCCTTTTTATTCTCTCTTTCCAGGCATGAAAGGGGGCTTGGATTCTCGTGCTGAAAGGGTTGTGATCATCGCCGTTCATCTTGGTTTGATGGGGTTTGGAATTTGAACCGAAAAAGACAATGAATTTGGGAGAATGAGCGACCGAGTGCGGAAGGGAGTGGGCTGTGTTGTTCTTTAATTTTAACCCAAAAGTCATGGGCTCGCAGTGCCGTAAAGGAGAAACGCTATTAAATTGAAGCTGATTGTTGAGTGGAGCAGCAAAGCCATCAATGTGCGGAAAGAAACAACTTTTTCTTTTCTTCTGGAGTAATGATATTGGGATTTGCACGGAAATTTCCAATATCTTTGTCTAACCCCATGAATTTCTAAAGGATCGAAGATAGCTCAGCTCTTAGATGAAGAATCTTTGTCGTATGAACACAACTTAAGGTGAAAATCTGTGTCAATACACTCCTAGTTCTTTTAGCTAGTTACGTTAGCAAATTTCGAGCCTCTCAATTGAGGATATAATTTCTATGCATACAATAATAATAATATTTTATTAATAATTTATATTTTTTAAAAAGGAATATTCAAAATTATAAGGGGATAAAGATCAAAAAATAGAAATTAAAAAAAAATGTAATTTAAGGAAATTAATATGGAATATAAATTTAAAAGAATTGGTCGTTTGATTTTGTAAACAATTAATTATTGGAAGAAAATCTTAATTAAGTATGGAAGGAGTAGGGCCCACAAATAGAATCCAATAAATATTCGTAAGATGGACCCCACCTTCACACATGGGAAAAAGTTGCACGTGGGTCCACTTGCTTAGTTGTAGGCAATTGTTTTTTTACTTTTATTTTATTTTATAAACCAATTTACAACGCATTTATTTAATGTTTGTATATGTTTAATTAAAAATTTAAAATAACATACAAATTTGAAACATTATATAATACAATTATTGATTAAAAAAAGGCCCAACATTTTAACGTTTGTCCATATATGGATATAGTAAAAAAGAATAAAAAAGATATAGATTATATATTTGAGTGTTCAAGTTAAAAGTGCACTAAATCTCTTATTATCCGAAAAGTTATATGTTATTTAGGTTTCGAAAATCTCTCTACTCCGTTTTTTAGAATTTTTCTTCTCTCTATTCAGAAAGTCATATGCTATTTAAGTCGTGTTACTTTTTTATTGTAGTTATATAACGTTGCTTTCAAATCTCTTTCTTTCTCACTTACAATTCCGTTTTCAAAAATCTCTTTACCCCATTTTTTAAAACCTTTTTCTCACACTCTCTACTCCAAAAGGAAAAAGTTATTCGTTATGATATTACTTTTTGCTAGTCATTATATCTTTCAAATCTTCTTTCATTCTTACTGTTTCAAATTGGCCTTAATCGGCCTCATTTTTTAAAATCTTCTTACTCTCAAATAAACTTGAGCATGCACAACCATAGGCAACCCAAATCTCAATTGGTTTTCCTCACTTAGTGAGGGGAGTGAATGCTACACCTGGGAGTAAATGCTACACAATGGCAAAGTCCGCTACCAAGAAGTACTATTCTCTCAAAACAATAAATTCTACTCCTTACTCCTTAGTTTGGGACGTTACAATATGCCCAATGGAAGTACTTTGTAAAGCATCATCACACCACGAAAGAAAGCAAAGTACGTACCAACAATCAATTTGATAACGCATAAATCCTAACAAGTAACAACAACAAAAAAAAAAAAAAAAAAAAAAAAAAAAAAAAAAAAAAAAAAAAAAAAAAAAAAAAAAAAAAAAAAA
>NW_019272018.1:2654936-2676872 GCF_002738345.1 Cucurbita maxima
AAAAAAAAAAAAAAAAAAAAAAAAAAAAAAAAAAAAAAAAAAAACGCTGCCCAACAATACAAACGAAAAGATGTCTCTAGCGGGAAATCTCAAACGAAATGTGGCAAAATAGTACATTGTAGTTTTTCTTCCCCAACTTCTGAGCGGGATGGTTGTTATCGACTAGGGCTCCTACCTCCGCCATTCAGTTCACTTCTATACTCCTCTTCGTGTCTTGGACTATGTCGTGGACTTCGGCTCTGGCTAATGCTTCTGCTCCTTCTCCTGCTCCTACTCAGCCTTCGGCCTCTTACAGGGCTTGGACTTCGACTTCCACCCCGTGGTGCTGGACTCTGACTTCTACTTCTTGCACCATCAAGTTGTGGGGATTGGGAGTACGACATACCACGGCTTGGCTGTCGTGGGTAGGACCTCTCTCGACTATCCCGTCTGCCACGTGGAGACGGGGATATGGATCTGCATTGGCATATTGAAAGACTTGAAGCTCAAAATGAAGTTACCAAAGGGAATCATAGAAATTATACTAGAAAAATACAGAACTGGAGATCAAATAGCTAACAAATTGAAATCACACCTAGAGTACGCCCTTTGTCTTGGTGGGGGGGATGCATAATCATAACTGCGAGACCGAGACCTTGCATGGCGTGGAGCTGGTGAAAAAGAACGCCTTGCATGGCGTTGAGGAGGAGAACGAGAATACCGTGGAGGAGATCTTCTACGATCATGAAACCGTCCACTGTTTGTACAACTGAAATATTAGTTTCGTTTCGGATATGCAATATTAAACTTGGCAGTGTGAACTAATAGGATGAGTTCTTTCAGCCCATTAAAAGCAGTTTCCAATTTATATTATATAATAGTTACCGTAGTTAAAAGTGATATCAAAGATTCCAAAATACTAAGAAAGAGCTTCCTTTCAAAAGCCATCCCAAACTCCCGTGAGCACAAGTGTTGGAAAACATATGCAAATGCACAAAATTATTTCACAGTTGAATACAAGTATCCATGTCTATAAAGAATCATAAATATATTAGGAGGAAGCTTCATACCTTCCTCTCTCCCTTGCCCTCATATCAGATGGCTTCTTCCTGTTTTCCTCAGCAAATACCACAGTTATCTCCCGACCTTGAAGAACACAGCCATCCATCTGATGTTTAGCATCTGCAGCATCGGCAGGATCTACATATTGAACAAAACCAAAACCACGAGGCTCTCTGCAAAATTGTCAGACAAATAAATCAAAAGGAAAAAAAGTTACAAAAAGGAAAATATAAAGCCACAGAATCAGGTCAGGTACTTCGCCTGCCCTAAACCTTTTCTAATAATAATGTCCATCATATCCCTTGCAATATGGAAGGTCTGTGATAATAAAGCAAGCACTTGGCTGCTGACCTTGCATGTGTCAGATTTAAGATGACTTGAAATTCTTCAAGACTTGGAACATCTTCTATGTAATCAAATCCAACTTCCTTCCAATCTTCACTACCATTAACATCATCTTCAATAGAACTCTAATTACTTGATGTCTTCTTCAAAACATTAGTTTCACTGTTAAATCTTCAAACATTCAATACACAGACTTGATACGTGATAAGGAAAAACAAAACAAAAAAAAAAGAACCAGAAAGAAAATATGCCCCCATCATCAAATGAATAATTTGAAAGATGAACATGAAGTAGGGCCTGCTTCACGAATTCATGAACATTGTTTTCCATAGATTGAACTACAAACATTTTGTCCAAAAGATGCATGGAAATGATTGAAAATACGATTTCTTTGTTACCCTTGCCTCTGAACCAATATGACAAAGCAACATAGAAAATAACCACAATGTTAGGAACAAAGCAATATATCAAGCATTTGTTAGAAACTAAAGATATTGGGTAAAACTTAAACAATTTCTTTGAAAACCATAAGAGCGAGGTGCAAAACTTCCCTTTATCAATAAAAAATTAACATCAGTACGAAAGAACCACAAGCTACATACAGCTAAGAAACGCTCACCCAGTATAATAGTCCTTTGGTAGGTATACGTCCTTAATAGCACCAAACTGTCCAAACTGTCTACGAAGATCCTCGGGCCTGCATTAAAAGAAATAAATGAGTGGCACACAAGATTTCATCATATTCTTACTAAGAATTTGATCAGTAAGCTACGAAGAATAACAGCATGGAGCAAAAGCATTTCTCTAAAAAATAATATGCAGTACTAAGTTCCAGAATAGTGATACAGCAATCTATTCCTAATTACAAATCACGTAGAGATATATAAAGAAACTTGATAATCAGAACAAGAACATGCCACCACATAAAATTACATGAATATAAGTCCCACAGAGAGATGATAAGTGGGAGAAAGAGTGAAACTGAAATATCTTACAGAATGAAAGACCCCCCATCCACCGACTACAAGACTGCATCCTAGCACCCAAATGAGATTGAAAAGAATCAATACTTTGGATAAAACTATGGCCATGCAGGAGAGTTTCTGATTCCGCTAAGGGCGCAGCGAGAGAGAAGAAAATGAAAGAAAATCTAATATATTTCTATAACTTAGCTTTAGTCTTCTTAAAGAAAAAGTACAATAGTGGTAAAACACACACAAACATAATGTAGTAAGGTGGCAACAATGTTTTTAAAGTGTCAAGCATGCTTGGGCAAAACAACCCTCCAAGGCTGTTAAGAAAAACTTATTTTGCTTAATGCAAAACAGAAACATTGACACAAAAAATAAATAGTATTTTGAATAATAATTACAGCTGAAAAAAAAAATGGTAGATTTCCACAAGATTCGTTGAAGATATAAAAATTAAAGTTAAACAGATCCTGAGCCACATCACAGCAAGCCTAATTGAGGGTTGGTGAATACCCAAACCCAAACACAAAGTGAGCGAACCTAGGGGCACCCTTAACCACATGTGGGTGGAGATTCAAATGGGCCCTAGGTAAGCTAGGAAGAAATGGAAGGCTCTTAGAAGACAAAGAAAGAGATTAAACAAGGTTCTCTGGTCCAGGGCATTTTGCTTCTTTCCGAAGCTGTCTAAATACGAATTCTCATCAATATTCTAATGTTCTAATACTCCAGGGAAAAGCCTCTTCAACTCCGTTATCTGGACAAAGTGGCTCGTTGTTACCCCTTCCTCTCCACCATTTTTTTTTTTCTTGATACTACGATGTATCTCCTATCAAAGCAAAACAAAATAAAACGATTTCCATTCCTTCTCGAGACTTTCTATAGAACTTTTGAGGGCAAAAAAACAAACAAACTCATCAAGAACAAACCTGCAGTCATGGCGAAGATTACGAACTAGAAGGCTAGTGGGAAGGTCTCTCCCACGTCCACCACCATAGCGTCCCCGAGGGCTAGGGCTCCTGCCCCTCCTGCCATAACCCCTTGGCGGCGATGGAGTGTAACTCCTACCCCTCATTTGCACAGTAACCAATGACAGGGGCCGGCTGTCCAAGAATCTCGCTGTACCTGAGCAAGTGAACAAGAGTTAACCATTAAAGAGTATTTCAACATGTCATGACAAGTTCTCAACACAGCTAAATTAATCCAGTAAACGAAGTACGCAGCTACAACGTAACAATAAACCTTAACTTGATGGAATCCCACATGAATATACGAAATTAAAAGCCAGAAATTGGAGGAAATTACCTCAAAATAGTGAAGCGAGAACAGATCGATGCAAGATGCTCAGTGTTTATAAAAATGCACTGGCCAAGATTTGGAAGTGTTGCGTGAATGTGAATGTTAATGCTTGAGAGAAAAAGTGAGGGATACCTTGAAGATGGAGCAAATCGAGCGCAGCTGAAGAACAAATTAGGGCACGAAGATGAAATTGAAGTCTCCTACGAGAAACAGACGGCGGCCCTTCAGATTTGTAAGTTTAGGGCATAGTTTTCAGCTGAAGATTAAAGAACTATATACAATATTAAATAAATATATAGAAAAGAACCGACCGCGCTGTTATATTAGAGATTTATCAATTTTATATAAAAATAAATAATTTTAAATATCAATTTTAAGCTTCTATTAAAAATAAAATAGAATCAGTTAAAGATATTTATTTATAATTAAATAAAATTATGGGTTCAAAAATTTTCGTAGGTCGTTAATATCTTAAATGTTCCTTATTCGTGACATTGTCGCGAGGAGATCGAGAGACTGAGATGTGATGGTGGCTTGAACCGAGTGTAGATCGAAGATGGAGGTGAGTACGAGAGAGTCACGACAAGAGGAGCATGAAAACTTGATATTGGCTTACGATCGAGAGTGACTCCACAGTAGTGTCTTAAGTTAATCAATGGTGATATGTTTTAACGATAGAAAAAAGAGAAAATGACGAGAGAGAGAGAGCGACGATGACCAGATAAGTGAGATTGAGGAAACCAATAATCACGATAGAGATAGCATGATCGAAAAAAGGCGGGTATAAAAGTGCTATATGAAAACTGTCTCACCATTTTTTTTTATTGTTGTTATTTTTAAATACCGGTAGCCTCACAGTGTAACAATTGAACTTGAACCAACTCGTAAATTAAAACACAAATTTTAGCGGTTCATCTTAACGATATAGCTAAATCCGTCATAGATATAATCTTATACAAAAGTTCAATAAGACAATATTGAGATAAAAGCTCTCAAGTATATGAAGCAGCATCGAGAAGCTAATATCAAGGTTGAGATGCTTCAAATGGATGAGGAAGTGTGCACGTGTTTATGTTGTTGAGATGCTAGTGGGTAATGTCGAGATGCTATCAACATTCAAACATCAAGCACAATTCAGAGTATTGAGCACAACATTGTTAATGAAAATTCAACGTTGAGACGTTTCATATCAGAGTCGAAACATTATCAATACAACTCCTAAAGCTTAAGAGCATCGCAACAAACATTGAGACACTATTTTCTTATGAATTTGAGCTTAATCTTCATTTTCTATTGACCCAGATGGTCAATTTAGAACAAAATATCTCATTTTGTCTCTATTCATCCAAAACGCTTCGATTGACTTAAAATCACTCATCCCTTACAAAATAGACAAATAAACACACGAAAGAAACAACGCACACGTGAGATAAGACATAAATAATTCATTTTAAGACGTTATCAGCAATGCGTACCAGTGATGAACGAGTCTTAATTGATGTGCTAGGTATAGAAATGGCTTATAGCGAAGCTTCTTGACACATGCACAATATACGATTGATTTGATGGGTGTGGCAACTATATAAGTTGCCACTCCAATTCATTGATAACATAGATTATTCATCATTGATGAGCTTAGAATTGGTAAAAAATTGCCACAATTTTTGAGTCAATGGGTATTAATGGCTCATAATATTAATGGTCGTAATTCATTTTGTGGCCATGTTAAGAATCATCGACCTCCACAATGGTATGATATTGTTCACTTTAAGCATAAATTTTCAAGGTTTTGCTTTGGACTTCCCAAAACGCCTCATTTCAATGAAGATAGTATTCCTTATTTATAAACTCATGATAATTCCATAAACCTAAAAAATTATAATATTTTATATAGATAAATCTATTCCATTTCAATTTGTGTTCTTACAGTAGAAGATGTTTATAGACACTTATAAAAAAAAATTTCGTTCTCCTCTCCAACCGACGTGGAATCTCACATACAACCACTCTCTTCTCACCCAATAACGAAAAAACTACCCTTGAAGGTGGTCGTTGACCACAAGCTTCTAACGTAACTACGAAAAGGCGGCTTGAGATATGTACACACGGGTAAGAGAGAGAATGAACAATTAGTACGTTCAATAAGAGCAAATTATCCTATTTGCTATTATCGAATCGAAAGTGTTCCGAACACGAAAGTCACTCATGCTAACCTTTCGACGTGTCGTGTGGGTGAAGTGTGTTTTTAAAAAAAAGAAAAATACAAAAAGTACCAATGTGCACTTTTCGACATTCAAAGGAAAACGCAAAACAAGCGTCGGTGACTTGGCGGCAAAAATGCACAAATAAAACAACGCGTTCTATGGAGATCACTGCAATGTGAGTATTAGCTGTCACGTAATCCCTCTCTCTGACGGTTACTCCTGACAAATCCATGCGAAACCATAAGACGTCGTTGACCATTTCCCCAACTCTCTCTCTCTCTCTCTCATTGGACTGTGACCCACCATCTACGTGTTTTTATCATAGCCCTCCACACCCTCCATCCTGCGGCGCCGGCACCACCAAATTCTCTTTTATGGGCATCTTCGTAAATTCCTCTCACCACTCACGTGCCACTCGTTTCGTACGGGTCAAAAGTACACTGATCGCCACTTCATTTTTTTTAATTAAAAAATATTTTTTTTTTGCATGGGGTTGCACGTGTGACAGTTGTAGATCTGCCTCGCTTTTTGGAGTTCGGTGGTAAATAAGAAATTATCAATTAATGAAAATTCTTATAATAATAACAATAATATAAGTTTGACATTTGATATGAAATAAAATAAAATAAAATAAAGTTTTATTTATTTATTTACTAAATCGCGTAGGTTCCATTATGTTAAGTTTATGGGATTATTTATTGGAAGAATCTTGACTATCTTTTATTTATTTAAGTTAGGTAAAGTTAGAGGTACGATTTTGTACCAAACAACGAAAACTAACATTAAGTCGGTGATACCGTGCCTCATCTAACAAATATTTTATTTATGATATATATCATTCATAAATATGCATGAGGTCCCGTAACTAATATTCGTCGCTCGAATCAAGGTAACAAGAGGAGGGAGGACAGCGAGGGAAAGTCGTGATATTTATTACACGTAGTACGGAGCTAGGTTTGACCTTTTTGTTTGCACACCGTCACAAAACACAATTGTATTATAAATGAGGGGTTCGAAAAGTAAGCTTCCAAAAACATTAGCAGTCCAAGTCCCCACCTCACTTTTTATAAAAAAGTAAGGAATACCGACCTTTCCAACTGGACTTTGACACATAGCTCGAGAGATTATTCTACAAGATTGAAACTATATGACCAATTATTCTATAACACGCTAGGTTTAAATCCTCTTTTCACTTATAAACCTTTAAATTTATTTCATTCGAGTCTTTGAAACCTCATTAGTTAAGCTTCGATTATGCGACTTTTTTCTTTTCTAAATATTATAAAAATTAATAATAACTTTGTGTTTAATAATATTTTTTTTAGTGTTAAATTCTATATTATTTTAAACATAATATTAATAAGACAATAAATAAATAAAATAATTTGAGTTCAAAACACTCGCACACGTCATCATATAAAATTGTATATTTTCCATAAAAAAAACAATGTGTGAACACATTTTTATATATTTATTTATTTATTTATTTATTTTGGATTTTTGGTATAAATAATTTTATATGCATGGTCATACTTGTCTACTTTCCGACAAATTTAATTATTTATTATAGCTTTTATATCATTTAATTGTTAATTAATTAATATTTTTCTATTGTTATAAAGTAAAATTTTTGCTTGTGACACCTCTTTATTTTTTATTTTTAGCATCAACCATGATTATAATTAAATATAATTTTTTTAAATATCAGTGAATAAATTAATTAATATGTTCAAATTATTAATGTTAGGATAAAAATTGATGTATTATCTATGTTGTACCGTCTTTTTATTTTATAATATTTTTTTAAAAAAATGAAATGGATGCATTTAATTATTTGACATATTAATAAATTCAATAATAATAAAAATGAGCACACAATTAATAAATTAGGAGAGGAAATTAGATTTGTCCAAAAATATAATAATTTAGAAAATAGTTGGTTGGCACGTGTTAGACCAATGGGGGGACAGAGTACAGGCCATTCCACAGACCATAACAAATATATAGAGAAAAAAATATTATAAAATATATAAAATAAATAAATAAATAATTAATTAATGGGTGTGGAAAAAAATTAAGTCTTTTGAAAGATCAATTCAAATCCACTAACTAATTTATTTGATAAATCCAATTTTCCTTTGAAATGTTCTCAAAGTTTATAAGTTTCAAACCCTATTTTGGATTTCTTTAAGGAAAAAATTTAATTATCATTAAAAAAAAAAAAAAAAAAAACTCTATTAAATATATTATAAAATTGAAGTTTTTTCTGTCCCTCGAAAAAAATTGTCAATATGAACATAGCTCAATTTGTAAGTACGAGCTTCAACTTGAATTTGTATTGGGTTTATCTCGTGGAGGGAAAATCCAAAATTGAGTTGTAGTCTTGTTGTTTGTCATCTCGACACATTCCTTCTCTCCCCAGCATTGTCCCTCACAGAAAGAAAGAGAGCAAAGTCCTAACCCAACATGTGGGTCCGCTAACGTAAAGCGAGGAGTTTAGTCTGAACAGGTGAAACAAAGTCACTTTCGGAACCATACTTTCTAACAATATCATTCTCTTTAACCTACGAGATTGTAACAAAGACTTGGTCTTTATCGAATCCAGAATTATATAGCTTTACCATTTGTGAAGTTATAAATACATATCAAATCACGTATATGAATCCGACCCATTTAAAATCTTGAATTAGACAAACCTACTGAAATAAATACACATTAAATGGTAGATTAACGAAGTTGGATTGAGTCAGTAGAGTAGATTAAGTTAGCCAAATTTGGCTGAAATGAAAACAACTTGTCAATGGTAGAATTTAATGGCACATCAAAAGCCTTTTCAATTGTTAAGGAACCTTCCCCATAAGCTTCCTAATTTCTCACTCTCTCTCCAATTTAGATCGTAATCGATAATAAATGAAATAATCTCTGTTGGATGATGAAAGTCCCACATTGGCTAATTTAGGGAATGATCATGGGTTTATAAGTGAGGAATACTAACTCCATTGATATGAGGTATTTTGAGAAGCCCAAAGCAAAGCCATGAGAGCTTATGCTCAAAGTGGATAATATTATACCATTGTGGAGAGTCGTGTTCTTCTAACAATCTTGACTCATTTTTTTCTAGAAAGTATTTTAGTGTAATGGTTTTATTTTATGTATTTTCAATTCGAATAGACGATATTGTCATCTTTGACTTTTTCTTTAGCGCTCCTTCTCCAAACTTTAAAATGCATCTGTAAAGGGAAGGTTTTCACACTCTTATAGATATTGGTTTGTTCTCCTCTCCAACCGATATCACAATAAATATATATATATATATATATATTAATTTTGAATTTTCTAAATCTATTCACAATAAATTTATTTATTTCTTTAAATAAGAGAAAGAAAAAAAAAAACTGATTAAAGAAATAAAAAACTGTTTAATATATATTAATTTGAAAAAGAAATGTCCCCGTCCCAAAAATTATAATTTTATTTATAACTATTAATAAAATAAATTGTTTTAACAAAATGAAAAGGGTGAAAGGATAAAATTAAAATATTTTTATTCCATCGAGTAAATCTAAATAATATACTATTTTTCTTCAGCTAACTTTAAATTTATTTGTATTTTACTTCATTAAAAATAATATTTATATGTTATGAAATTTTAATAAGTTAAAAAATATAATATTTAGATTTTAATAATAAATAAACTTGTAAATATCTTCAACTTTTGGAATGGTTGTCAAGATGGGAGTTAGTGAGCATGTGATGTCCGAGTAAACGAGAATTGCATGAATGAATTGAGACCACATCCAAACGAGAACAATCATAAGGATAGAATGATACTGACATCTTATATCGGTTGAAGATGAGAATAAAATATTCGTTATAAGGATATGGAAATCACGTTTTAAAATCGTGAGACTGACGAGATGGATAGTATGGACTTGAAAAAGAATTAAAAAAAAATATTCAAAAGGGGGAACCAAGATACTAAATGGACTTTATTCCAAAAATTAGAGCATTTAAAATATGGTTTTGGTTGGAAAGTCGCGTACCAGCCGTCCTCTCTGCTCTGGTGGGAAAGTCTCTTTCACTCCCTCTTCCGCTTGTCCCTTCGATTCCTTTATAAATCCAAACTCATCACCCTTTTCTATTCCTCTCAACATTTCTCTCCAACACTCATTCTTTCACATTTAATCAAAATCCCCACCTCAAAACTTCCCTCCGATTTAAGGTATAAATCCGCCATTACAAGCTTCTCTTGCAACACCCACCTGTTGTTTTGCTATTTTTGTGTGTTTTCTGATCAAATGAGCTCTTCCCAGTTCTTTGTTTCATTGATATTTGCTTCCATTGGAGTGTTCTGCTAGTTTTTGTAGATGGGTCTGTGTGTAATGCTCGTTTTCTCTTTGTTTTTTTGTCCCCTGAATCATTGTTGGTTACTTAGTTTTGAAGGTTGTGGTTGTTTGGTTCTTTTAGAATCTGGGTTTCTAAATGAAATGAGTCTTTTACCTGTTCCTGACCCGTAACACAGATCTATGATTCTAGAACAGGCTTGTTTGTTTGCTGCTGTTCTTGTTTTAATCTAGAACAGTCTTGTTGTTGGGCTTGAACATGAAGAGATTCTCATTGGATTTCATCATTTGTATGTTTTACTTCTTTGTTTTGTTTTAAAATATGTTTGTGGTTTGATTATGTGTGTCCTTTTTTAAACTTAAATTCAGTTTGTGTGTTAAGGGGTTGATTTTGTCCATTTTTTTCTGTTTGTTGGATTTTTCTTTCTCATTTCTGGGTGGTTTCTTGTTGTTACAGGAATACTGTTCGTTATCTTGGTGTTGCTGAGCCAATATTTTTGCAGAAATGGGGGCTTTCTTTTCCTGCCCTTTGGCTCAGTACATTCATGTAGAAGATTGGATAAAATCTATTGTAAAATCCATAAGTTTTGGAGATGATGAAGTGAGAACTTTGGTGCGATCCGTCAGTTTCAATAGCCGAGATTTGGAGAGTAAAATAATGAGATCGGTCGGGTCGGGGAGGATGGCATTAGAAACATCTGTTAGCTTCAAAGGTGGAGAGTTGGAGAAGATGGATTCAATGGAAGCTGCAGCTACTCGAAAGGATGAAGAATTGCACGTAGTAGCTGATAGTCCCAAAAGTAAAGAGATAGAGAATCAAACTCCTAGATCGGAGACTCGTGATGCGATCAAAACGACATGTCTCGATCCAACCAACCCAAAGCACATAGCAGCTATGAAATTGCAGAAAGTTTATAAAAGCTTCCGAACGAGGAGAAAGCTGGCTGATTGTGCAGTTCTTGTAGAGCAGAGTTGGTATGTTCTTGCTTGTGTCTTTGCTCTAAGATGGATCTATTTTATGCTTGTATATAATGGTGATCTTTGTTGCAGGTGGAAACTCTTGGATTTTGCTGAGCTCAAGAGGAGCTCCATATCATTTTTCGGTATTGAGAAACACGAAACTGCCCTTTCACGGTGGGCTCGAGCAAGAACCAGAGCTGCCAAGGTAAATTTTAACATGTTTTTACCAGCTCTTGTCATGAACTTACCTACACCAGAAAAGTTTTTGACCATATGTTTTCAAACATCATTACAGGTTGGAAAGGGTCTGTCCAAAAATGAAAAAGGTCAAAAGCTTGCTTTACAGCACTGGCTCGAGGCGGTAAGTCTATTGAATTTGATAAATAAAGTGTTACCCAGTTCCTATTTTTGGTCACCAACTCGGTATCACTAACTTTATTGTTCTTTTTCTTTTGCCAGATCGATCCACGACATCGATATGGTCACAACCTACAGTTCTATTATGTTAAGTGGCTTCATTGTCAGAGTGGACAACCCTTTTTCTATTGGTGGGTAAACTTTGACCAAAATTTCGAAGCATCAATACTAAAATTCTGGTTTTCGAGAAACTAAAAGTTGTGCGCGAACCAGGTTGGATATAGGAGAAGGGAAGGAAGTAAATCTTGTTGAACAATGCCCCAGGGTGAAACTTCAACAGCAGTGTATCAAGTACTTGGGTCCGGTGAGGCTCTAAAACTTGTATCGACTCGTTCTTTGTTCGCATAGTTTGTGTTATATATGAAATATTGAATCATTCATGTGTTCTTTCAGCTGGAAAGAATAGCTTATGAAGTTGTCGTGGAGGATGGGAAGTTCATGTACAAGGTATCCAGGGAACTCCTTCACACGACCGGAGTCGATAAGCACGTGAAGTGGATATTTGTTCTCAGCACCTCTAAAGCTTTTTATGTTGGCAAGAAACAGAAGGGTACATTTCAGCATTCAAGTTTCTTGGCAGGAGGAGCCACGTCGGCTGCTGGAAGATTGGTTGTCGAAAATGGGATTCTGAAGGTAAACGACAGAGAGCTGTTAAAAGTTTCATTATTCTTTATATTCTCGAGTTCTTATGATTTAACAACGATTCTTCGTCCTTTTTAACAGGCAGTTTGGCCTCATAGCGGTCATTATCGTCCCACAGAAGAAAACTTTCAGGAACTTATCTCCTTCCTTACAGAAAACAATGTCGACCTCACTGATGTAAAGGTGAGAAATGGAAAGCATGGATCTAAGATGTTGTTATGAAATGAGAACATAGGTTGACATGTTTTTCTTTTTATTCAATTCAGATGAGTCCAGATGACGAGGAAGACAATGGACTACAAATGCAAAAGAGCAGTCTTCATGTTCGACTCGGCTCGACCGAGGAGGATTGGGTTCAACAGTTGAGTCATGGTCCCGATGATGGCATAGCAGAGATCATGGCTGAAGAAATGACTGGCAATAAATCAGATTTGCCAGAGAAAGAAACATGGGGGACTACCAAACTATTTGAATCCAAGAGGTCAATCAATCTGAGTACAAAATTAACCAATCTTCACATACCAGATAGGGTTCACCTGATTGAGAAACTCGAGATGGAAAACCAAGAAATGAGATCAGAGCTAGATACCGAAGCTCCAACGAAAAACTTGTTACAAGAGGAAAGTGAGAGTTATGAGATAGAGATCATCCCGGACAATTCAATACTGAATAGAATAAACTCACACAAAGAAACAAAATCATATCAACTGGGCAGGCAGCTATCTTGCAAATGGACAACTGGTGCAGGCCCCCGAATTGGGTGTGTTCGTGACTATCCAGTCGAACTTCAGATCCGAGCATTGGAGCAGGTCAGCTTGTCACCAAGAAAGACGGCTGTGCAGTCTGAATTTCATTGCTCGCCGAAGGTTGTCAGTATGCTCAGCCCGAGGTTGTCTAGGCCCATTGATATGATTCACCGAAGCAATACACAAACTTCTTCTCCTTTGTTCAAGGGAACATCAGCCGCAGCAGACTTGGTAATGACTGTTGATTCCTGATTATTCTATTCATTCATTATTTGTGGATGGAAGAAAATATGATACAAATATTTGTTATTCATTCCTTTCTTTAAGTGTACAGATAAATCTTTGTACTATGATCAATTTTACTTGTGAGAAATGAGAAGAAACATGAAATTATACATAGAAGTAGATAGATACACACATGCATATGGCTATAACTGGCCACTGATTTCACAATATGTATTGTTTCTCTTGAATGATATTATAATTTTGAGTTCCTCTTTTCCCTTTGAGGGCTAAATTGTGTATAGATGCTACGTATAGAAACCCTTTATGAGACCAATACTAGGGCAGGGTGGAGACGGGGACCGTGCAAGGGAAGTGTCTAGGGTCCCTTGACAAGAGGGACAAAGTGCGGGGGTGAATCTGATGATCTTGTTCAACTTGCTTGCCTAACGACATCTTGAGTTTTGTTGAGTCTCAAAAGAATAAAAAATAAAAAACATCTTTCACCTGTTTAGCTAATGGGGAGAAATCTCTTCTGCTCTCTCTCCCATTCTTTGCTCTATTCGTGATGAATCCCACGAGTTAAATGGATATTTCCTTAGGGCTTTGTGGCTCATTCTTAAGCACACGTAGAGAGATAATGATAGACCTGCAACGGAATCAACGAAAACAAATGAAAGGGGAAGAGCGACGAAGAAGAGGAGGAATCTTGGAAAGAGCGTTTTGTTGATGAGTATAATGAAAAAACTTGTAATTTTGAGTTACATAGAGATATTATATGTTGTTCGACACGACTGATATGGGAGAATCTTCGTCTCAATCCTCAAATGGAAAACATACCTGTTTTTTTGCTGTTAATGCATTGTTGTGGGCTTGAAAATTAAGGGAAACTCTCCTTGGACTTCAAGTTTAGCATTTATATCTTGCATTTCTTTGTTTTCTTATAAAGTATCCTTGGGATTGATTGTGCGTTGGTCTTTTTGTAAGCATAAATTCTACTTGTTTGTTAAGAGATTGACTCTGTCTGTTCCTTGAAGATTTATCACTTCTTTTGTGTTCAATTCTTCATTCTCATTTCTGGGTTGCTTATTGTAGCAGGAATAGTGTTCATCTTAGCTTTGCTGAACCAGTGTTGCTAATATGGGGGCTTTCTTTTCGTGTCCATTGGCCAAACACATTGGTGTCGGAAATGGGGTCGAATTGCAGAGGACAGCATTAGAATCATCTGTTAGCTTCAAAAGTACAGATTTGAAGAAGAATACTGAGGAGGAAGAGTTGCATATTGTAGTGAATAGTCCGAAGAGCGAAGGCATGGAGAATCGATCTCCCAGAGCTGAGAGTTGTGATGGGATCCAAATGATTATGGGCCTTGGTCCAACGAACCGGGAGCATATGGCTGCAACGCAATTGCAGAGAGTTTATAAAAGCTTCAGAACCAGGAGAAGGCTGGCTGATTGTGCAGTTCTTGCAGAGAAGAGTTGGTATGTGTGCGGGCTCATGTCTTTGGTCATAATCAAAATGGAAGCATTATGAGTTTGTTCACAAAGGTTGTCTTTGTTTCAGGTGGACACTCTTGAATTTTGCTGAGCTCAGGAGGAGTTCCGTGTCGTTTTTTGACATTGAGAAACACAAAACTGCTGTTTCGCGATGGTCCCGAGCAAGAACCAGAGCTGCCATGGTAAATTTCACCATGTTTTTTGAACCTACCAAACATCTTTTAAGGATCTAATCATATGTTTTAAAACATCATTACAGGTTGGAAAGGGTTTGTCCAAAAATGAAAAGGCTCAAATGCTTGCTCTACAGCACTGGCTTGAGGCTGTTATGTCTATTGGTCTCGAGAACTAAATTGTTACATAGTCGTCCTTGTTTTTGATTATGAACGTGCTGTTACTAATTAGATTTTCCTTTTCTTTTCTTCAGATCGATCCGCGACATCGATATGGCCAGAACCTACAGCTCTATTATGAAAAATGGCTTCATTGTCAGAGCCAACAACCCTTTTTCTATTGGTAAATATTCCTTGATCCAAATTTAAAGCTTCAACATTAGAATTCAGGTTTTTTGGAAACTAAAGTTTTAGAGTATAATAGGTTGGATACTAAGTGTGAGATACCAAATCGGTTGGAAAGGGGAACGAAACATTCTTTATAAGGTTGTGGAAACCTTTCCTAGCAGACGCGTTTTAAAACCTTGAGAGGAAGTCTGTAAGAGAAAGCCCAAAGAGGACAATATCTTCTAGCGGTGGGCTTAGGCCGTTACAAAGGGTATCAAAGCTAGGTTTCGGGCAGTGCATTTGTAACGGCGCAAGCCCACCTCTAGCAGACATTGTTCTCTTTGGGCTTTCCCTCAAGGTTTTAAAACATGTATGTTTGGAAGAGGTTTTCACACTCTTATAAAGAATATTTTGTTCCCCTCTCCAACCGATGTGGGATCTCACAATTCACTCCCTTTGGGGCCCAGTGTTCTCGTTGACACTTGTTCCTCTCTCTCCAATCGATGTGGGATCTCACAATCTACCCCCTTCGGGGCCCAGCATGCTTGCTAGTACTTGTCCTCTCTCAAATCAATTGTGAGATCCTACATCGGTTGGAGAGGAGAACGAAACATTCTTTATATGGGCGTGGAAACCTCTCCCTAACAGACGCGTTTTAAAACCTTGAAAGGAAGTCTGGAAGGAAAAGCCCAAAGAGGACAATACCTGCTAGCAGTGGGCTTGGGTCATCGAAGTATAAATATGAAAACAAGATAAACACAACATGAACACAGTAACACGTTGTTTTGTGAAAATCTAAGACACAACACTTGCTAAAATCTACTTCTTAAAGTTGATGTGCTTTAAAGATGAGTTTGATGTATTTTTCGCACTAAGAATTTAGTACTTATCATTCTTAACAAGCATACGACATGCATACTCGTATTGCCTTTGTAAAATTAGCGTACATATTATATTGAACTATAGCAAGTATCCAACACGTGTCCAGAGGTGCTAGAGTGTTAGACGTGTTAGATGTCGAAACGTTACACAAACTAAAGCGCATATGCTTTTTAGGTTGGATATAGGAGAAGGGAAGGAATTAGATCTGGTTGAAGAGTGCCCCAGAGTGAAACTTCAGCAACAGTGTATCAAGTATTTGGGCCCAGTGAGCCTCTCATTCATTCTTTATCTGCATAATCTGTATTACATATGGAATGTTGAATCATCCACATGTTTTTCTTTCAGTTGGAAAGAATAGCCTATGAAGTTGTTGTGAAGGATGGGAAGTTCATTTACAAGCAATCTGGGGAACTTGTTCACACGACCAGAGTCGATAAGCACGAGAAGTGGATATTTGTTCTCAGCACCTCGAAAGTCTTGTATCTTGGAAAGAAGATGAAGGGCACGTTTCATCATTCGAGTTTCTTGGCTGGAGGAGCCACATTGGCTGCTGGGAGATTGGTTATCGAAAATGGCATCCTACAGGTACAAGTTTCTTTCTCCTCTTTTCCCTGGAGTTCTTATTATCTGAACTGTGAGATCCCACATCGGTTGGAGAGGGAAACAAAGTATTCTTTATAAGGGTGTGGAACAATATTTGCTAGTGGTAGGTTTGGGCTATTACAAATGGTATCAGAGTCAGACACCGAGCGGTGTGCCAGCGAGGACGTTGGGCCTCGAAGGGGGGTGGACTGTGAGTTCCCACATCAATTGGAGAAAGGAACGAGTGCCAGTAAGAACGCTTGACCCCTTATTGGAGAGAGGAACTGAGTGCTAACAAGGACGCTGGGCCCCGAAGGGGAGTGGATCGTGAGATCTCACATCGGTTGGAGAGAGGAATGAAGCATTCTTTATAAGAGTGTGGAAACCTCTCCCTAGTAGACACGTTTTAAAACCTTGAGGGTAAGGCCGAAAGGGAAAGCCCAAGAGGACAATATCTAATAATGGTGGGCTTGGACTGTTACAAATGGTATCAGAGTCGGACATCGGGCAGTGTGCCAGCGAGGACGCTAGGCCCCGAAGGAGAGGTCCCACATTGATTGGAGAGAGGAACGAGTGCCTGCGAGGACGTTGGGTCCTGAAGGAGGTGGATTGTGAGATCTCACATCGGTTGGAGAGAGGAATGAAGCATTCTTTATAAGAGTGTGGAAACCTCTCCCTAGTAGACACGTTTTAAAACCTTGAGGGTAAGGCCGAAAGGGAAAGCCCAAGAGGACAATATCTAATAATGGTGGGCTTGGACTGTTACAAATGGTATCAGAGTCGGACATCGGGCAGTGTGCCAGCGAGGACGCTAGGCCCCGAAGGAGAGGTCCCACATTGATTGGAGAGAGGAACACGTTTTAAAACCTTGAGGGTAAGGCCGAAAGGGAAAGCCCAAGAGGACAATATCTAATAATGGTGGGCTTGGACTGTTACAAATGGTATCAGAGTCGGACATCGGGCAGTGTGCCAGCGAGGACGCTAGGCCCCGAAGGAGAGGTCCCACATTGATTGGAGAGAGGAACGAGTGCCTGCGAGGACGTTGGGTCCTGAAGGAGGTGGATTGTGAGATCTCACATCGGTTGGAGAGGGGAATGAAACATTTTCCCCTCCCTAGCAGACGCATTTTAAAAACCTGTAGGGGAAGTTCGAAAGTGAAAGCTCAAAAAGGACAATATCTGCTAGCCCTAGACTTAGACTGTTACATAAATTGCATGTCTTCAACCTCGAGTGTTCATTTAACGATAGTTTCTCGTCTTCGTATCAGGCAGTTTGGCCTCATAGTGGTCATTACCGTCCCACAGAGGAAAACTATCAGGAATTTGTCTCCTTCCTTGCAGAAAACAATGTCGATCTCACAGATGTAAAGGTGAGAACTGAAATCTTCTTTTCTAGTGAAACTGGAACATAGGTTAACATCTTTCTTTTAATTAAATTCAGATGAACCCAGATGATGAGAAAGACAATGTAGAGCAAACGCAAACGAGCAGTTCATCGAAGGAGTCGAGTGCTGGTCTGGATGATGGATCTGTGGCCATTGTTGCTGAAGAAACGAGCAGCGATAAACCCGATTCGCCAGAGCAAGAACCATCGTCGACCGGAAGTTGTAAGGTAGATATCATCCCTGATGAATCAATACTGAAAAGAATAAACTCACACAAAGAAACAAAATCATATCAACTGGGAAAGCAGCTATCCTGCAAATGGACAACTGGTGCAGGCCCCCGAATCGGGTGTGTTCGTGACTATCCCGTAAAACTTCAGCTCCGAGCATTGGAAAAGGTCAGCTTGTAGCCAAGAAAGGCGGCTGCTCAATCCAAATTCCGATCGTCACCTCCAGTTTCCAGAACGCTGAGCTCAAAGGTGTCTAACCAAGTGCTATGATTCACCAAAGTGATACACAATCTTCTTCATAGGCAGCGGACAGTGTTAATGACTGTGGTGGATTCCTAATTATTTATTCCTTTCCTTCAAAATACAAATATTTGTCATTCTTCTCATACACACCATTGTATGTGGCTATAACTGGCCTCTGATTGAATGACACTTGGCAATCAAACAACCATGATTTGCATAGGCTAATGTTATTATGCTGGAACACTTTTAAGATCCTCAGAGCGTAGGTCGACCATTGAGCTTTTAGATGATAATTATTGTCTTATCCGGTGAGACATGCTTGGATCTTGTTTTTTAAGGAAAGGACCGGAGAGTTCTGAGACAACTTGGGCCAGTAGTAGTGGGAATTCTCCTATTCCCTAGTCAAAGACTTGGTTGAATGCGATATCTACTTCACGAGGAACAATATAGATGTAGATGATACCATCATAACCTCTCTTTTCGTACCGCTAGAGATGCTTAATGCAACTTCGCCAAACCCTAATCCCTAAATTAACTCGAATTAAATGGATCCTAAAATTAGTTTAACAAATATCGTTTGGGCCAAAATGAAAAATGGGCTTTAGTATTGGGCCTTAGGTGGGCCCAATTGTAGAGAAGTCCAGCAGCCTCGGCCTTCATTATTTTTCCTGACAGAAACAAAAAGACGAAACAAAACAAAAGGAGCTTTCAAGAACCAGATTGCAGAGCTTGTAGAGAACAGCCATCGGCCGTCGGGGGGTTCTTCTGCTTTCAATCGGATTAGTTTCTGTATTCTCAAATCACCGCAACAATTATGGAAGATTCTTCCTCTCAATCCTTCTTCAGGAAGCACTGGGAGGGCTACAAGGAGTTTTGGTCCGAGAGATTCTCGATCCTCGACAACTATTCCCCTTTCGTCCAGCGCGAGAAGCCCCTTCCTTCCTGGTCTGACTCCGATGTCGAGGAGTTTATTGCTTCCGATCCCGTTCATGGCCCCGTCGTAAATCATCTTTCACTTTCCCTTTCTTTTACTTCCTGCTATGGCCTTTCAGATTTATTAATTGTTCATTGGTGTGTCTTAAATTAAATGTGTTCGTTCACACTTTCTCCTTGATACTTGGTAAAACAGCTGGAGGTCAATGGAAATGATTATTTTTACTTTGAGTTTGGGATAATCTATAATTTCTTAGCCCAATGATTGTTGATGCCAAATGGTTATGATCTTGCATTCCTTGTCTCCCTACCCTTGTTGTGCAGTATTGCTTTGAAAATTGTTATAATTCTCAATCTTCTGGTGCGGTGTATAGTGTGATTATTCGTGAGGAACAGGGCCAAATATTTCCTTTTAACATGCTTTTCATGATCAGCAGTTTATCACTCAGTGTTGCCCATTACAGAACTAATTATTGTCTTGAAATCGTTTTGATCATAATAAGTGAAATAATACTTTGCCTAATAATTGGAGTATTATGATTACAATCAAATTGATTTGTTTCATTTAACTCTTTTTCTCGGTTTGTTTAAATTCATTGTTCACTCATGATATATTGGTAGATGGTTGTCATCATTCTGATTAATGGAACCTTTTAGCACACCTACTTCCCTGGTTTTTGTTTGATTTTTATATGCAAAAGTAATTTCCTGTTTATCTTTTGGTTATCATCTGGACTAATATTTATGCCTATAATGCTATCTAGTTAGATCATGGATTCATATTGTGATCTCCCATGCCTTCTTAAGGTGAACTACTTGGTCTGGGTGCATTCTCTACGTCGTTTTTCGTTAGCGTATTCCTACGCATTCTTCCTTATGAAATTCCAATAATTACTTAGGCAGCATGTCTACTTAGAGACTACCGGGTTAAGCATGGTTGACATTATGTTTCACATTTTACTAAGAGCTTTACTATACATATCCTTTGGATTCCTCGTTTACAAGCTGCTCATTTTCTTTTTCAGTTGAAGACTGCCAGAGAAGCTGTAAACTTTGGTCTTACAGGAAGCCTTATTGGAGCTGTGTCAACTGCAGGCGTTGCCTGGAAGTACTCTAGAAGTTTGCATGGTATTCAACCTTGTCTCTCCACTTAACTGCTTCATATTAATCAATGAATAGCAGTAGCATTCAAACTATCATTTATCTCTCAGTACTCATTTCTTAATTTCCATTTTCATGCAAGTCTAATATATTCTCAACCCATGAAGAACATTTTATCATCAGCTAGAACCTTGAACGATACTTAATTATGTCCACAGCTTGATGAAGTCATGACTTTGGTTGAGACGAATGAATACTGGCTTAAAATAATTCCTATTTTTTGTTTTTATGAGGTGATATTTTAGATTAGTTTAGGAGTCTCAAGTTGAAACGTGATGTCTTTTGGTAGAGAATAGTGAAGTCCTCAAGGTTCAAATTCTTGAGAGGCCCATTTCTAAAAGAGTTGAGGAGCTGGGTTTATATGTCAAGACCTTGGGAATTATTTCTCTATGTTTAAATCTGCTTCAAAGCAAGCCACAAGACACAATAAGTGCATCTAGCTTGTTAAACATTTGGTTGCTTACCCTGTAGCTGTGTGTTTGACATTGACAGGTGCTGGGCTGTCGTTCCTTGCGGGAGGTGCATTCGGTTGGACTTTCGGCCATGAGATTGCGAATCATTGGTATCAACTCTACAGGGTGGACACCATGGGAGCACAAGTTAAGTTTATGGAGTGGTGGAGAAACAAGAGCGAGTGACGTTTTTAGACTCTGATTTGCAGTTGAAGCAACAACACTCGCACTGCTGCTGCCATCTAAAATAAAAATGAAGTGCAGCTTTGTTGAAACACAATGGTTGATTGGTTTGTTTTTATGAGTTTAGAAAAGGACTATCCTTTTATTTTTATCTTCTGGAAATGACTGGTTCTCATTTGTAAGCTGTACTCATCTTTACCAATAACTACATCCAATCCTGCCTTCTTTGTAATACCTGACGGACAAAGTGAGCTTTACTGCTTGATTTTCGGCCTTCTTTCTTGATCCAACTTCATGATCCTTCGAGATTTATTTGTGCTTGGTTTAGAATATCCTCCTTTTAAATCTTTCTACTTGGTTTATATGAAATATATAAATTAGTATTAAAAACTAGGGTAATTTAAAAATTAACGACGAAAGCTTGAGAAACATTACAATAATGTTTGTAGATTTTCGAATTATGACATGGAAGTATCGAGGGCAAAAAAGCCTTTTCTTTTCTTTTCTTTTTTTCTTAATGTTATTAGGAAAGTCGAACCATGAGAGTTTACGCTTCAAGGTAGACAATATTATACTATTGTAGTAATGTGGAAGACTAATAAATAGAATCATGATAGATGAGTTATACCGCCCAGAACTCTAATATATTGAGTGACTAACAATATCAAATTAAGTTTTTTTTTTTTTTTTTTTTTTTTTTTTT
>NW_019272018.1:2677074-2690133 GCF_002738345.1 Cucurbita maxima
TTTTTTTTTTTTTTTTTTTAATGTTTAGACACCCATTGGTGATTTCTAATTCCAAACAACATCATCAGACCAACTTGTTCATACCTCAACTAAATCGATCAACAAACATTTAACATTTAACAGTACTACTAATATGACATGAAACATGTAGATTTTTAAACCATGGGTCAAAATGACAAACAATAAAGTTTAAAAAAGAAACATGCAGATTAAGGTCATGATTATATAAGGGAGAAATGATGATAAAACATTGAAGAAATGAGAACAGAAGAGGGGAAAAATACTACTTTATTGTATTGCACAAATTGCTGCTTTGAATTTATTATTGAATGGGGGGAGTATATTCAGAACAAGACACTCCTCCTCCACCCCTTCCACCTTACTCATCACCATAACATCTAAATTATTAAAACAAAAAATGTAAGAAAAAAAAAAGAAAAATACAGTTATGTACTAAATAGTATGGTTGATTCAAATTCACAGTGATTTTTCTTTTCTTTACTCACAAACTCACATGAACAAAAAAAAAAAAAGAGGATGAAGGCCATCCTCCCAAGTCCTTCCATTAAAGGATGGAGGGCTACATCTTCATGTAGGACACTTCAGCATCTGAATCAACAAACATAAATATCTGTATTAATGAATCTGTTTTCCACCTCTTCCATTCACTCTCAACTCTCACTCAACTAAAGTAAAAACTGCTTTAGTGTTCTTCGATAGGATAGAATTTCTTTGTTTCTACGTCGAGTTCAACAATAAGTAGGATAGAAGACTTGGACCTTCTTAGTTCTTAGTCTATATCTTAATCAGTTCGAACTATATTCAAATTGGTGAGTGGTTTAATAACTCAAATTCATATATATTCATTCAGATCTCTTTCTAACATGTATTTAGCTTATCAATATTTCTAACATGTCTTTACTTATCAATATTTCTAACATTTCTAACATGTCATTAAAATTTTGAAATTGTTTTGAAAATAGCGTCCAACATAACGGGGAAATGGATAGTATGCAAGCATGATTGTTAGAAAGTATCATCAAACCGACCAAAACAAGAAGTTCTACGCATACTTGCAGATAAATTATGAGAATGAAAGAAATGAATAAACGAAAAGAAACCTGTCTCTTCGAGAATCGTCGGCGAAAACTGTTCATTGACAAGTTGTGAAATGAGAATCCTGGCCAAAGGCTCCTAGCATCCGACAAGCCACTTCAAGCAATTTCCCTGCCATTGTAATAACAAAAGAAATTTTTTAATTCTATTCACAGCATCTGAAATTCAACACTTCTAAATTCTTTAATTCTCGATTGTTTTGTTTGGTTATAAACATCGTATGAAAAAACAGATGTGTGTCATGTCAAGAAGCTCAATGATTTGTTGAAAATCAATCACAATGAATCAAATGAATCTTTATACAAAATTCATTGAATGTTTATAGATCAAAATAAATAAGAACAGTTAGGTAAAGAGGAATATATGAAGGGTAGCTAATGGGGAAAGCACAGGAGCTCTTTCTCTCTACCACAGCTGCTGTTTCAATGGTTTTCTCTTCAAAAGGGTCCCATTTCTTAAAACCCCATAAGATATTCCGAGTTCACCAACCAAATTATTTATTTTGTTTGTTCCTCATACTTCACTTTTTTCCTGTTCATTTCTTACCTTTTCAGTTTCTAAGAGGAAGACTACTCTTAATTATTTTTCTACTCATTTGGGATTTTGATAACTCAACAGCCACACCATTGATAATTCTAATCATGTTCAATCCAATTTGCATCAAGACAAACAAAACCCACATGCATAGTTGTAAAGAAAATCCAATGATCAATACTAAACAGAAGATCCAAGTGATAGTTTATGGCCACAAGGTCTTAAAGTCAAGCTACTTCTTCCTCTTCCCTTCAAGAAACCCTAACTAAGATTTTACTTCGAATTTTTGTTTCCATCAGATTATACAGATTCCAAGCAACACCATTGAAGAAACTCAGTCACTTTCTTTAGAAGTAAACTTCAACCAGAAAATCAGTTTCAGAATAGGGCCATTTCAACGCATCAACTTTGCCACCAAATCCCCACATCCCAAGCAATTGCTTCCACTTTTAGTTATTTATTATTATTATTTTTTATCTATCAGGAAAATCCCTAATCAATCCGCCGTTGAAGACGGCCACCGGAACTAGACAACTAGACCTAAAAACCGGCGTGAAAACCGACGCTACACTAACAAATCAAAGTCGAACAGAGCAATTGATTCATGGAAATTGAATTGTAAAACGAAACGATGCTGAAATTTAACTGTCATGTACCTCTCCTTGGCTTGGCAACTACTTTCACGTGTTGAACTGTTTTTGCCGACAATTTCGCCTCCGTCTCCTCCGGCGGAAATAGAACCCCGTCGATCCCCTGCACTGAGATACGGCCGTCGGTGTAAATGTCAGGGTCGAACAAATACGCTGAGCCATCTCCCTGACCGAACTTGACCGAACCGTCGGCCTCTTGCGCAACTACCTTATGCGGCAGTCTCAAGGTGTCGTATCGGACTTTTCCAAATCGGCGAACGGCATTGTACATACTCTCTTCCGTCTGATACTCCGGAATCAAATGGTAGTACATGATTTGCTCCGGTGCTCCAGGCTCGCTCAGTTGGTCTGTAGTAAGTTTCGCCATCGCTTCGTCGTTCGGCGCCAAAACGGTTAATACATAGCCTTCTGAAACTAACCTCCCCATTTCCATGGCTAAGGACGTTAGATTCACTAATATGTCCGCCATTTCGTTGTAACCACCGTAGTGAAGAAGAGTGTGAATGAAATCTTTTACTTGGCGTTCCCCGTTGAAGTGGTGGTGAGGTCCGCCAGGTCCAGGCGCCGGAGCCGGAGCCAACGACGGTCCTGGAGCCATTGCGTCGTAGATTGGGAGTGCCGGGGGAGACCCCGGCTCGGCCGGTGGAGCCGGTTTCTTCAAGCGGTGAGTCCTCGGATCGACTTCCGGCGCTCCTTCCGGTTTCACAGCAGTTATAGCCAGGAGATTACGTCGGCGGTTGAAATCATCTTGTACAGACTGAGGAATGAGAAGCCGTTCGATCCCGTGGATGACACCGTCGGGCCGAGTAATGGCGTCGGGTTGAATGACCTTGGCAAGATCGACGGTTCGTTCACCCGTGCGGTGGCTCGTCAATCGGAGGACATGATTTGACAGCGTCTGATGGCGAGTCGTCTCATTGTGAGTCGGCCACTCGCCCAATCCAATCCGAGTCGGAATGACATGAAACGTCAACAGCGTCTGAAGCGACTTCAAATTACGCGGCTCGAGAAGAAACCGCTTGAACTCGGGGTCAAGATCGCGCTCCAGAGCTTCGTTTCGCGGCGCGAAAATGGTGAGATTATGATTTCCAACAGCATCTTCAAGAATCTGCAACAGAAGAGCCTTCTCGATTAGCTCTGCAAGCTCCGTGTAATGCGAGTCCAGTAGAGCGACGAGGACCGAGTTGGAGTTAATCTGGCCGGAGGAATTAGAGGAAGTAGACGACAACCGAGGCTTCGAATATTCCGGCGCGGCAGAGGAAATGTGAAAGGAAAGAAGGAGAGAAGAGACGATGAAGGAGAGCTTGACGGCAGCGGAGACAGCGGAATCCATGGCGGCCGGCAAAGAAAAATGGAAAAGCTTCCTTCCAGAGCGCGAATGTACAGCCACTGTTTTAGCTCGTGAGAGCAATTCTTTTACAAAGCCTTTTTCTTTTATTATTTATTTATTTCCAAACCTTCTTTTATAAATTTAATGATTATTTATATATTAAAAAGAAATATTCAAGTTTAAATTTCAACTTATATTTTTTAAAATTACCTTACACATTCTTGTTAATTACAATTTACCTAACATTATATTTTAATTAATATTAAATAATAAAAAATAGGTGCAAAGTCACGAGTCATTTTCATAATAAATTACAACAAACCAATGGTTACATCACTTAATTAATTTCAATTAAATTATCAATTTAGTCTCTACTAATTAACTTCAGACCCGTTTTATTAAACTAAATAAAATTTACTAATTATTTTTTACTTTGAATATGGTAAAATTATATTCATTATAAGTATTTATTGGGAAAGAGAAAGAATTTTTTTTTGGTTTAGTGAAATTATTTATTAGCTAATATATTTTAGTGGAATTATTTATTTCATAATAATAATTTTAATGATATAAAATGTTAATGAAAATTTATAATTCAAACTTAATTAATTAATTAATTTTGACGGAATAAATATAAAAAAAAAAAAAAACAAAGAGTGTGTGTCGGGAAACGTGGTGGAGGAATAAACTGGTGGAGTGGCCAAAGGAAATGTCGGCAATGGGCAAATATTTTAGTACACGTGTCAGAATTTTATTGGAAAAAGCAAATGGTAAAGGGTAGAATTGGGAGTAGGTGATCATTCACGCTTCGGACAGCTCAGATTGGGGCGCGCTTTTTTTTCCTCATTTGACCATAACATTATTTTTATTTTAAAAATATTCGTACTCTTAAATTTTTATTCATATATATATATATATATATATTTTTTATCGAATCAATATTTTTATATATTATAAAAATAATTTATAAAATATATATAAAAAAAATTAATCAAGACATCACTAAATATCTCAACGTTGTGTAGTATAGTTAGCTGTCTTTCATATGAGATCGCACATCGATTAGAGGGAATGGAAACATCTATCTAGAATAGAAATTTTAAAACCGTGAGACAGATGACAATACGTAATGGGCTAAAGTAGACAATATCTGTTAGCGGTGGATTTGGGCTATTACATTTCACAATATTGAAGTATTTGAAGAATTATAATTTGTAGATACGGCTCGAACTCGTTGGCTCTATTCAAAAGCTATCTGATCGAAACAATTAATAAAAATAAAGAAACCGAGCAAGCTAAATAATAGTGAGAGAAGTCGTCTAGAAGAATTGATCGCTAAAGCAAAAGGTCAAGTAAAAGTTGATGCATGAGTTGTACCAAATCTTAGTTGAAATTAATACTCGCTTAAGGACACGCATCATTTTGTTAGGTACGTTACATTATTAGAAGAGTTAAACTTTATAGGGAGCTTGCTGACATCTAATCCCACTTCGAGCGGTACTCTCCTATATTTCGCTTCTCTTTTATTTATATAGTGATCAGTTTAAGGGTGTTCGTGAACTAGTTTCGGTCGCGTTGGAGCATTTTTTTAGACTCAACCCAATTATTCGAATTTATAATTTTTCAACGCAAAAGAATTATTCTTAAATAACGAACATAACCCAATTTAAAAAAAATTAGGTTAGATTGGTTCGGCTTGTTTGTTCGGACTAACATTAAAAAAAATAGAATGTTAGTTCGTAAAACATCTATTTATTTATTTTTTTTAATGGTAATTCAATTTAAAAATTACTTTACAAATAGTTTTTTTTTTCTTTAAATGTTTTTAAGAGAGGTTGAAAAATAAATAATAAAAACATAATTATGAAATTAAATAAAAAAAAATGTGTATATATAATTGTATCAAATGTATTTTTAAAATTAACAATAAATTCGAATTGGTTCGGGTCATCCCAATCTACTTTAACGGAACCCAACCCAACTCAAATAAGTTTATAATTCAACACACGGTACATGTTAGATTGATTGATTGGGTTTTCGAGTAATCGAATTTTTTGAACACCTTAGATCAGCCTGATCGAACTTGACCAAAAACTACTCAGTCGCTTCTCAAATACCTCCTGAATTAGTAAGGTTTAGTCTTTCCAATGCCTACTTTCTTACAGTCCTTACTTGCATTCTGAGCCGAACAAGTTTTCATCAACTCTTTTACTATTTTTTCTTTAGAATACGCACGCACGGTGTTCGATGTAATGCACTTGTCCTACCTCGATCTTTTATGCATGACAAATTGTCATAACTAAAAAAACCTAGTGTGTTCATTTCAACTTTTATCTTTCGAAACAAACATTAGCCCATCTGATTTTTATACGCTACAAAGCTATTTGAATTATAAATCGTAGTTTTGATTGTTCTAATATCACGTAGACATATAATATAAAGTAATCGATTGAAGAAATTTAGAAGCAAAGTTAGAAGCATGAAAATAACATTCAATCTCTCCTTACCTAAGAATTTGACTTGAAACAAACACACATAAATATTAAATGATGCCTTCAATAGAAAAATTTCAAATAAATAAATAAAATTATTCTAATTTAAACACTTTTTAAAAACATTTTTAAAATGCTTTAAATAATAAATCTATTGATAAAAAATAGATCCATTTTTAAGTGTCTACAAAAAAAAAAAAAAAAAAAAAAAAAAAAAAAAAAAAAAAAAAAAAAAAAAAAAAAAAAAAAAAAAAAAAAAAAAAAAAAAAAAAAAAAAAAAAAAAAAAAAAAAAAAAAAAAAAAAAAAAAAAAAAAAAAAAAAAAAAAAAAAAAAAAAAAAAATCTTTTAATTAATTCAACTTGTAAAAGATATTTTTATTTATTAACATCTATTTAAAAAATAATTCTGATAATCTAAAACTACTAAAGATTTTTTTATAAATTAATTTTATTTAGAAAAAAATAAAAATATATTCCAAATACATTAGAAATTAAATTAGCTTGTCAAACTTTAAATAAAGCATTTGAGAGAATATTATATTAATATTAAAGTTTGGTGAAATAATAATTTTAATATTTATTAAGATTTTTCTTTAAAAATATTTAATTGCTAATTGGCAATGTGTGAAAATTTAGTTGGTCGATTTTTGTCGGTGGCTCTCCTCTCTGGAATCTCATTGGTAGTTGACTCTACCAACCAGTAGGAAATGACTAAAATGCCCCTAAACAAAGATGAAGATAGTCATTAATGTGAGGGCATATTTGACCCATTGAAAGTATCAAAGATATGATAAATAAGTGTTGCAACTTTGATGCCTAATTAAATGAATGCTTTTTGTTTTGGTTTCTATCAATCATTGAAGTATTGATCAAATTTGGGTTTTGTCTTGTTCGAATTGAGGACTCAATTATCCAAAAGTGAAATATACAATTTAACTAAATTTGAATTGTTATTGTTCACAATTAGTTTAGTAATCTAACGATGATTTGACATGTTCGTCGAGTAAATATTGTTTATTTTGGTGTAACGTGACAAAGAAATGAAAGTAATAACTGGATTGATATGATCCAGTGTTGACAAAAAGAAAATAGGAAACTGCATATGATCCCGTCTTTGATAAGTTCAATCCAAATATTAGTTTGCTCAAATTTACAAGTCTCACAAATGTCATTGTAATGTGAAGGGATGATTCTCAATGCTATGAGGCGATTTGACATATGTTATTTCATTTCAATAACACCAAACAAATAAATCGAAAGTGATATTGGTCATGAAACAAACTACTTGACAAGTTCAACCCAAATATTAGTTTGCTCAAATTTACTAAATCGTTTCTCACAAATGTCATTGCTATGTGGGGCCGATTCTCATAACTGTCATTACTATGTGGGGCTTACATTTAGTGTTAAAAATCGAGTCATTGTAGTTGAGGAAGCCAAAGTTAAAGCCAAAGTTAAGCAGGTGAAACTCAAAGTTGTTATTTTGGTCTAAAAGTATTTTAATTGAAACGTATATATTTGTTTATATACTTAAAAACTTTTTTAAAACAAATAAAAATTGCTCAACTTAATGAGATTAATAGACTTTTTAAGTTTATATTAATGTCAAAAATAAAATGATAAATAAAAGTACCAAAGTGTCCCTGGCCATATTCCAAAAAATTCCATCTGTCAATAAAAAAATAAAAACAATGATGATAAGTTTTTGTCGTGGGCATCAAAGGAAGGTAAAGTAAGAGGCAATGGTGAAATAAAAACAATTGTCAACTGTTACATTAACTAACACACCACTAGTTGACTTGAACATGTCAACCAATTCTCCCCCACGACACTATTTTTTTAATCGACTGGTTACTGCACAAAGAGAATAAATGGAAAGAAAAAATATCCACAGAAAAACCAAGACTTATGTTTATAACAATATTGATACTCTTCAAAATAAAACACGACATTTAAATAATCATCCTGTAACAGTAAAATAATCGACGTTATCATGATAACGTCGAGAAGAAGGGATATCAACTCGAGTATTGCTGTAGATAAAGCTCAGTGAACCAAGGTCATCAAAATTACTTGCATGAAGAGACAAAATAAAATGCCATCAATCAGCCACCTAATGAATGATTCAAGTCTGGTAAAAGTCCCACTAATTAGTGGAAAACTCTGGAAGAATCTTCTCTTTAAGAAAAAAGCATTATTGAATCTCCTATTTAATGATAGAACGAGAGGAACTCAAAAACTCTTTCTTCTAGAAGGAAATATACGAGAAATACCCAGAAACACGTCTAGAAAAGTTTCTTTCTATTTACCTTTAAGCTCACCCCCTATATTGAACCTAATCCCACGTCAGTTGAAGAGGAGAATGAAGCATTTCTTATAAAAATGTAGAAACCTCTCCCAAGTAGATGCGTTTTAAAACCTTGAGAGGAAGCTCAAAGAAGACAATATCTCGATGCGTTTTAAAAGCTTAGACTATTACATGACACCTGTCGTTCATACTTCCAACGACCAATTGGAACAAAATCAAATCCCTAAGACTCATCTCCAATATGGACTTAGACATGGCGACTATGACCGTGTCAATTGACAAGTAAATAAGCTATTTACTAGTTATAAATGATACACGGACTAATATTTAAATTGACTCTTAACAAATTATAAAACAAACTTAAGCTCAGTCATTTTTGTGAATATTTCGAAGTTCCCCTTTCTTTTTTCTTTTTTTTTTTTCCATTTTTTTTAACACATCAGTCTACAACAGGCTATTTCTTGTAGTATGGAAGAAGGAAACAATCAATTGCAGTATTCACCTCTTATAAGATGGCCTTTGAGTGAAGCCAATTCTGAGAATGTTCAACTTGAACTGGATTCTGCAGGGCATGAACCTTCTTTATTTGAGACGCTCAAAGGATTGTTTCCTTCATTCTTTGGTGTCCGTCTATCATTTGATTCCGAAACCGGGTTGTTATCCCCTACATTACTGGACTCGGGACTGCTACTTTTTCTAGCATCTCTTGTTTCAAGATGTTCCATCATGCGCGATACCGTTGCTATTCCAACATTAACCTCTCTTCTAACCTCAGAGCCAATATCTGACATTGAAGTATTGCGAGAGAACAATTTCTCCTTCCAGCCTCTTGTGCTCTTTGCGATTGAATCTTTGTATCTGAAAAGAAAAGGATAATGGAGGTGCTAAAGTCATGAAAGAACAAAGTAATCAGAAATTACACTAGGAAAAATAAAAGCCATTAAGAGATATTACAAACCTCATTGACATTGCATTAAATCGAGACTTGAGTGAATCCGAGAGTGATTGCAATTCTGATGATGGTCCGGCTCTATCTTGACTACTTGACACTGGTTGACTGGTGGATCTCCTAAGAATGGTGTGGGACAATAATATTAATACATGACCAATAAATTCCATGTAGCTGCATGCGACGACACATTTCAATTAAATCAGCACCATCTCTATAAATCCAATGAATAATGAATACCTATCGCTAGAAGGAGATCCAAGTTGACTGGCAGAACGTGAACTGTATTGAGGTGCTGATGGAGAAGACTGATCAGTTTGCACGGGAGATGCTGAAGCATTGAGTTGTGGAGACTCTTCCCCAACAGGTTGAGGTGGTGATACAGTAGCTACCATGATTCTTGAGGCTGCTTCACCTTCCTGATTGTCACGAGGAAGTGGAGAGGTCGATGAAGAATTAGGAGGGGAAGAAAACACCAACAATTGGGGACGGCCATGAATTCCTGACCGATGTCTGTGGCCTTCCCTTCTAGCACTATGGCGAGCTTGTCCCATGGCAGCTGCAGCAGCTAGGTGTTGGAGTATACGCTCTTCAAGGTCAGCATCACCAGCACCAGCTGGCAGCTGCATTGAGAAAAAATGTTCCCCAACTTAGATTTTGGTGTCCATGATTTAATGACTTTAGGGTAAATATCATATTGGATACATACATGCTGTAACTCAAAGTCACCAAAAGTGGGATGGCGAAATATTGTTGAGTTTCTAACTGGATTAAGTCTAAAACTTCTCTCTTGTTCTACTGCTTCGAGCAACTCCTGACTGCAGAACAACCTCACATAAACAACCTTCATCTGCTTTCAAATTTAAATGAAAAAGTGATGATACAAAAATGGAATCAGTATAAACCTGGTTGGATCCTTCAGACTAATAGGTTGCCAACACATGGGGCATTGGGAGCTTCTCTGACACCTATTAAAAGATGGGACAAAAATAAACATGCTTGAACCAATCAAATTTAAATTCCAGTCATAACCTCAAACTTCATTTTAATGCAGAAAATAATGCACAACTTCGGCAGAGCTGGGAGTATTGATCATGTTGTGGAGTATCTGGCTAAAGAGAGGTACTTGAGAAATTTCAGAATAATTTGCTTGATGAAGACGGGATTTCAATTTCTTTGCAGATTAATGTCACGTTTCTGGTCTAGGGCTTTTCAATTCAAAATGTCTTCCCATTTTTTATTCACTGTGAAGCTTTATATAATTTCCAACCTTCTTAAAAATAATAATAATATGTTTTACATTTCTACTTAAAACAATAACCGCCTGAATTCTAGTCCAAGAAATTTGAAATTTGAACCTTGCCTAAAAAAACTATCATACAATAGAACTGAAAGAAAACCACTCCCAACTGAGCCCTACCACCATAAAGCATCATGGCAAAAAATGAAAGAAATATATAAACAACACAAACCCCTCAATCTAACAATAACAAAATATATGATTCATAGGATCAGAATCACAACACAAGCAGCCTAACAAGCAGATAACGAACTATCTAGGCCAACTTATTGTTGGTTAATAATCTAAGTAACTAGACAGCACGGTATTCTGAATGGAACCATGTTTAAATGATTTTTTATTTAATGATGATTCGTTCACTCAATCAAAGCCCAAACCAATCTATTTTGTTTCACTTCAATATATGACCAAGACCAGATTTAAAAAAAGAACAATACAGGGGTGCTCTTCTGGATCTTGTACTAAGTAATAATTCCTTCATGAGAAAACTGCCAAAGAAAGCACCAACTTTTTTAAAGAAAAACCGTCAGAGGAAGAAGCATAAAGTACCACCCAAAATAGAAGCCTCCCGCAAATCAGTTAATAGATATTTGGTTATAAAAGACCCATATTATCACACTTCCAAAGTAGATCTTCTCTATTTTAGGCCAAGGACACAAAAATAGGACTTCCTTGTTAGAAGACTTGAGGTTGCAAACAGTTTAATAAGATTGAGTCATTGACTCATGGTTGAAATCAGAGAATTTTTTTCCAAAAAGATAAGTCAAAAAATGGCTGAGAATCCAGTGATCCTTAGCCTTTTCCAATGATAGAGCTTACAGAACAGGGTAGCAAACAACTATGGCTCATATTCAAGTCTAGGAAACGATCTTGCAATGGATACTACCCACAAATTTCTTTTCTTTGTCAGAAGATAATCTCTCCTTTGAGATTCAATATGTTGAAATCACATATATTAGAGATCAATTGCAATCCGAACTTGTAAGAAGTGATACGCAACAAGCTCCTATGCAGAAAAAATGCAAACGCACATCAAAGAAATAGATGAGCATTCAAATAAAAAATTTAGGCATCTTCAAAAAATATTTGAAAAACTCACAACTTAACATTGAAAGGCATATAAATATTTGCTATACAGGTCTGCTAAGATATTTTGCACTTAATTTCCAAATATGATCACATCAAAAGAAGTGTTGGTTTCAGAAGATAAGATGGAATGTCAAGATAAGCTTCAAAGAATCAGAGGTTGGGATTTTACAGGAATGATCATCAGGAAGGCTGTCTTGCCTTGAAGTCCATATCTGTTAGCAGCTTTTGAAAATCATATTTTTTGCAATTTGCAGTTATATTTTATAAAATTCAATTTTTTATCAATGTATAACATTAGTTAGGAGAATGAAAAAGCAATAAAAACAAGTGTTCATGTATGGTTTAATCCTCACATGAATACATCACTTTTCTACCCAAAATCCTCTAGACACACAGTGTTTACCGTGTCAAGTTTTTAATATTCCAAGCAGGCAATGCTGGGCATGGGTTAAAACAACATCACTTGGTTAAGTCCAAGAATCTGTAAACAAAATCCAACTCTTGAAGTTAGCTTTCATCCTCACCATTTTCTTCAACCATCCAAGGAAAACGCCCACATGGCAAGAGGTCTGCTGACCTTTTTCTCTCTTATCTCAACATTCTGGAGATGATATTAGAAACTCAGCACATCATACCACGAAATAAAAGGAACATCCAAATTCCCACCACCTTTACCACTATAAGCTATCACCTAGATGTTAAACACATGCGATACTAACAATGAGGGTAGTAAGTCATATTGCTTACCAGCTTCCATCCCCACCAGTACATCATAGATTGGTAGTCTGGACACTAGCCAATAGAAGAATTGTCATAGCAACAGACCCAGATACTTTATTAAGTCTTACACCCCTGAAGTACCTAGCATGATCTTTCAAATTTGGATTCATTTCTAGCACTGAGAAATCAACCGTCTCACAATTCAAATATGTAAGATTCTACTTATATGATGATCTACTAACCCTATCAAAGTATTAGAACTTCCCTATAATTTTATTTTTCTTTTTGGAGCAAAAAGGAAATAAGATACTTTTCATTGGCTGATGCAAATTATAAAAAAAGGGAAATGACCCCCGGTGGTTACAAATTGGTGCATCAATTGAACTTAATTGACGAAACTGTACAAATACAAAAAGAAGCCACAGTTGAGGCAGGTATCTGGTAGTCTTCCAAACATTCACTGTCTACGTAATCAAATCAATAGTAAGACAAGATGATCACGAGCAGATCTGATATCTCAAACAGATATTGCAAAAAAAAAAAAAAAAAAAAAAAAAAAAAAAAAAAAAAA